>NC_056739.1:545529906-545549906 GCF_019279795.1 Protopterus annectens
TATTATTGTCAGAAAATTCCACAAGGTAATTCCTATTATACCGCCATCATCCATTTACAAATCTTGCCCCTGGGACTCTTCCTGTCCCAATTTTCCTAAGATAAAAGCATCTGCAATGAGTTGTAACTGCTGGTTCATTTCTTTTGTTTGTGAGATGTTTATGCCCAAAATCATTTATTGAGGAAAACTTAGCAGGCCTCAGTGTTTGCAGCTACTTTGATGATATGGTGTGTTTTCATGCATCGTGTCAGTTTTGCTGCTAGTTACTATGCTTGAAAAATCTGGTGAAATCTTTTACAAGCCATTTAAAAGGCCTACAAAGCTCTCTAGTGTCTTTAATGATATATTATGTCTACCCAGTATACAGGGCAGTAAATCTTCTTTCTTTGTGGATTTATCTCTCTTTCTCTCTTTTCATATTAGTCCCCTCTAATTTTATAACAGGGAGTTTAAATGTACTGAACAGGGTGCTGATGACCCTTCCTTTTACCTAGCACACCTTAGAAATATAGAGCCACTAAAGAACCTTGCTTGGCTAGTTTAGAACAGAACTGATGGAGAATCTGGCTGATATCTTTTAGAGAAAATGATTAGCATTGATATAAGCTTTGTCACACTAGCAGTATTTTTTACCAGTTTTGCCCCTTTTTTCACTGATTTTCTCTTAGCACACTAGATATTCAAAATATGCTTTGCCTGATATTAATAGTTACATCTGTGAAGGAGACATTAAACCAAAGTTGGTGGTACATTAGCTAGATATAGAAGATTTCATCATCATCATCATCAGCCCCTTTTTCCCATTCTTCTACATGGGGTCAAGGTCTCATGTTAAATGTCGCTAACTCTCTTTATTCAGTGCCACACTCCTGCTTTCTTCAACACTCATGCCTGACTGTTGCAGATCTTCTTTCACACAATCCATCCACCTCTTTGCTGGACGTCCTCACTTCCTCTTACCTTCTTCCTGTCTGTCTCAAATCTTCCTCACTAGATTGTTTATTGCTTTTCTGCACATGCCCAAACCACCATAATATGTGTTCTGTTTGATCTTTACTGCAATTGGAGCTACTTTGGCATCCTACCACCCTTCTCAGGCACTTCACTTCCATCACCTCTAGCATCTTCAACTGTTCTGCCTTTACTGCCCAGATGTCTGTACCATACAGTAGTAGTGGTCACATTAATGTCTTTTACACTTTACTTTTCAGCTTCTTTGGCATTCTTCTGTCATAGACTACACCTGACACTCTATGCCAGTTGTCTGCAGCTCTCTGACTCTAGCTTTGACCTCTTCATTCACTCTTCCCTTCTCCTCAACCACCCCTTCCCGGTACTTGAAGCTGTTTACCTGTTCCACTATCTTCTCTTCTATCTCTATTCTCAGCTTCTTCTGATTTCCCCAAAGTGCTGCCATTACCACTGTGTTATCTGTGCTTAGTTTCATCCCATGTGCCTTATGTTTTGCATTCCATTCTCCTAGCCTTTTCTGAAGTTCTAACTCAGAGTCTGCCTGTAATGCCACAAAATCTGCATACAGCAACATTGTTGATCTTCCCGCTCCGACCTGTTTGCTAATGTAGTCCATCACCACTATGAACAGCAGTGGACTCAGAGCCGAACTCTGGTGCATTCCCACTCCCACTGGGAACCCCACTGTGAGGCCGAACACTGTTCATACTTGAGTCATTGGGTCCTTGTACATAGCCTGCACTAATTCTACCAATGTTTCTGGAACTTCAAACCACCACAGTACTGCCCAGATCAGCTTTCTTGTCATATGCTTTCTCCAAGTCTAGGAATGTAGAGTTGGACTGTCTCCTCATCTCTAGCCTATTCTCAAGTATCTGTATCAGTGCAAACATTGGGTCAATTGTGTTGCATCCTGATCTGACTCTGAACTGCTCATCTCCCATCTTACAGTCTGCTACTCTGCGTATCCATTTATCAGTCACCCTCTCCAGAACTTTCATGCAATGTGAAGGAGTTTGATGCTTCTGTACTGCCTGCAGTTGTGGATGTCTCCTTTGTTCTTGTACAGTGGCATGAGTATGCTTATTCTCCAGTCATCTGGGATATGTCTTTCTTTCTACACTGCTATTAGTACCCTCAGGAGCCATTATTCCCCTATCTCACCCAGCATCTTTATCACATCTGCTGTGACCTCATCTGAGCTTGCTGCTTTCCCTGACTTCATCTTCCTTAGTGCTGTTCTTACTTCTCCTAAGCTGGACTCCTCTTCTTCTCTCATTGTAGGCTGTTTCTGGGGCAGTACAGCTTCTGTGGGGTTTTCTTCATTCAGAAGCTGCCGGAAATACTCCTTCCATCTGCCTTTGATGTCCTGTGGGCTGGTAAGCAGGTTGTTTCTGGCATCCCTTATGAAGGGTGTCTGATTATCTTCTTTATCTTTCTGTCTTTGCCTTGCAACCTGATATAGCTTCTTTGTGCCCCTTACTGAGTCACTTTCCAGAAGTTGGTAGAATGCCTCTGATGCCCTATTCTTTGTTATTACCACTTCTTTCTTAGCTTATTTGTTAGCCAACCAGTAGTCCTTCCTAGCCTGGTCAGTCTTTTCTATCCCCCACGTCTTCCAGCTCTCCTTTTGTTTGATGACTTCCTGGACTTCTGCATTCCATCACCAACTTTCCTTATGTACCTTATTTCTATACCTGGCTCGGCCACATATCTTTTCTGTAGTCCTTACACATGCTGTTTTTAGGCGTTGCCATTCTTGTTCGACTCCACCTATTTCCTCCTCTTCTTGTGGTGCTAGAGCCCTGAGTAATTCCTTGAACTGTTGTACTTTCTCTCCAGTCAACTTCCAGGTCTTCAGCCTGGTCTCTGCTGACTTTAGCACCTTCTATGATGACTGCTTGCAGCTGATCATGGCAACTAGTGGTTTATGCTGTGGGCCGACTGTTTCACTGGGGATGACTTGGCAATTATGGATTTCTCCCCAGTGCCTTTGCCTTACTAGGAGGAAGTCTACCTGAGTTGCATGTTGGCTACTCTTGTATGTGATCTTGTGACTGTCTTTCTTTCTGAACCATGTGTTGGCTACTATCAAGCCATTTGCCAGACAGAAGTCTAGAATGACTTCTTCTTCTTTATTCCTGTTGCTCCACCCATGTGGACCCAGGCAGTCCTCATATCCTGTTTTGTCTATCCCGATAGGTGCATTCAAGTCACCCATTATCAACACCAATTCATGTTGTCCTGCTTTATCTAGTAGGTCCTGCAACTGCTGTCTGAATGTACTCTTTTCCTCACTATCACAACCCTGCTGTGAGGCATAGGCTGAGATTATGAATACTGCCCTATCATTACACTGGATCTGATTGCCATGAGTCTGTGTTTAATTCTGATGATATCCCACACTGCCTTCTGAAGCCTCTCTCTCACCACCATTCCTATACCATTTCTAGCCTGTTCCCCACCTGAGTAGTAGAGTCTGGATCCCAAGTCAAGTGGCTTTGCTGCACTGCCCTTCCATCTCATATCTTGGATACATAAGATGTCCAGTCTCCTCCATATCATCATGTCATCCACTTCCAAGCCGCATCCTATCAGTGAACCCACATTAAGTGTAGCAATTCTTAGTTCATGTTTGGCATTTTGGTTGGTTTTACGTCCAACTTTCGCTCAACAGAGCTGTCCCAGGTAACCCAGGCTGGTATAAAAGATCTCACAGCACAAAAAGAGTACAGGAAGTTCTCCTGTGTCCTAGCCAAATTTCTCCTAGTCTATAAAGATACCATCTTTGGGACTCCCCTGAAAAGAGGCAACACATCAAGTGGGATTTACCCACTCAACAAAGTATAAATGAAATAGCATTTGTAATATCAAATAAGTAGTAATGTGTATTCTTTACTGGTACCACTGTATGTGCACAGCTAAATGCACTGATTTTTTTTCATGTGATAAAGATTTCTCATACAGCATTATCTGGCTCTACTAATGCCTACATGTTGTCTACATGTAGCCATGTATTGGCTGTATTAATGTTAAAGTGTTTTAATGCAGCAGGCATTTCTCAGGTAACAGAGATTATTCTGGTTTCATTCATGTGCTTTCTGGCCTGCTCATGGCAGAAAAGGGTCTATGGATCAGTTCACCCACTCATTTAACAACAAACAAACAACCTATGCCACAGAATAGAGTTTCAGATGTAGAAAAGAAGTACTTATGCTGAACCCTTCTGACTTGCCCATATCTAACAATATGTTAGCATGTCTGTAGAAAATGCCTCAGTATCATAAATTGATGTGATTGTGATTTGATATACACAAGAAATGTATGTAATATTCTAGTAACCTACTGTTGGCCTCTCAGGCCATGGCTGACCAATGGCTTCAACATGTGTGCTGCAGGAGACAACTGAGTGGAGCTAACTAGAACGGAAGAGGACTATATTATGGTAGGGGCAACGTTTTGCATGGTTATAATAAAAATAAATAACTGGATCATAACTTCCTCCATAGACAGTAGGAAATCAGCATTCAGACATTAAAAAAGCCCATCCCAGAACAGACAACATTAATACTTACCTCCTGCCTGAAGGAGGGACACACAAGATGGCCCTGAGAAGAATTTGTTAGTACTCATTTAATTGCCTAGGTTAGATCTTGAATGTAGTTATGGTACTATCATCATCAGCCCCCTTTTCCCATTTTTTCTGCATGGGATTGGGGTATCGTGTTAACTGTCACCATTTTTTTCAATTCAGTGCTACACTCCTGCCTTCTTCAGCAGTCATGCCTGACTGTCGCAGATCTTCTTTCACACAATCTATCCACCTTTTTGCTGGATGTTCTCACTTTCTCTTACTTTCTTCCTGTCTGTCCCAAATCTTCCTCACGAGATTGTCTTCTGCTTTTCTACACATGTGCCCAAACCATCATACTCTGTTCTTTTTGATCTTTTCTTCAATTGGAGGTACTTTGGCTTCTGCTCTTATGTCCTCATTTCTTCACCTGTCCCAACATGTGCATCCTACCACCCTTCTCAGGCACTTCATTTCCATCACCTCTATCTTCTTCAACTGTTCTGCCTTTACTGCCCAGGTTTCTGTACCATACAGTAGTACTGGTCACACCACTGTCTTGTACACCTTACTTTTCATCTTCTTTGGCATTCTTCTGTCATAGACTACACCTGATACTCTATGCCAGTTGGCTGCAGCCCCTCTGATTCTAGCTTTCACCTCTTCATTTAGTCTACTCTTCTCCTCAACCACCCCTCCCAGATACTTAAAACTGTTTACCTGTTCCACTATCTTCCCTTCTATCTCTATTCTCAGCTTCTTCTGATTTCCCCAATTTGCTGAAATTACCACTGTCTTATTTGTGCTTAGTTTCATCCCATGTGCCTTCATATTTGCATTCAGTTATCCTATCCTTTGCTGAAGTTCTAGCTCAGAGTCTGCCTGTACTGCCACATCGTCTGCATACAGCAGCTTTGTTGATCTGCCCCCTCCAACCTGTTTGCTAATGTAGTCCATCACCAGTATGAACAGCAGTGGACTCAGAGATGAACCCTGGTGTACAACCACTCCCACTGGGAACCGCTCTGTGAGGCCGAACACTGTTTGTAGCTGAGTCTCTGTGTACTTGTACATAGCCTGCACTAATTCTACCAATGTTTCGGGGACTTCAAACCACCACAGTACTGCCCAGATCAGCTTTCTTGGGACCTTGTTATATGCTTTCCCCAAGTCTAGGAATGCCCAGTTGGACTCTCTCTTCATCTCTAGCTTCTTCTCAAGTATCTGCCTCAATGCAAACATCGGGTCAATTGTGCTGCATCCTGATCTGAATCAGACCTGTTCATTTGCCATGTTATGTTCTACTACTCTGCTTATCTGTTTAGCAATCACCCTCTCCAGAATGTTCATGCAATGTGGTAGGAGTTTGATGCCTCTGTACTGCCCACAGTTGTGGATGTCCCCTTTGTTCTTGTACAGTGGCATGTGTATGCTTATTCTCCAGTCGTCTGGGATATGTCTTTCTCTCCACACTGCTATTAGTACCCTCAGGAGCCATTTCGCCCCTATCTCACCCAGCATATCTGCTGTGACCTCATCTGAGCCTGCTGCTTTCCCTGACTTCATCTTCCTTAGTGCTGTTCTTACTTCTCCTAAGCTGGACTCCTCTTCTTCTCTCATTGTAGTCTGTTTCTGGAGCAGTACAGCTTCTATGGGGTTTTCTTCATTCAGAAGCTGCTGGAAATACTCCTTCCATCTGCCTTTGATGTCCTGTGGGCTGGTAAGCAGGTTGTTTCTGGCATCCCTTATGAAGGGTGTCTGATTATCTTCTTTATCTTTCTGTCTTTGCCTTGCAACCTGATATAGCTTCTTTGTGCCCCTTACTGAGTCACTTTCCAGAAGTTGGTAGAGTGCCTCTGATGCCCTATTCTTTGCTATTGCAACTTCTTTCTTAGCTTCTTTGTTAGCCAGCCAGTAGTCCTTCCTAGCCTGGTCAGTCTTTTCTATCCCCACGTCTTCCTGCACTCCTCCTTTTGTTTGATGACTTCCTGGACTTCTGCATTCCACCACCAGCTTTCCTTTTGTGCCTTATTAACATACCTGGCTCGGCCACATATCTTTTCTGTAGTCTTAACACATGCTGTTTTTATGCGCTGCCACTCTTCTTCAACTCCACCTATTTCCTTCCCTTCTTGGGGTGCTAGAGCCCTGAGTAATTCCTTGAACTGCTGTACTTTCTCTCCAGTCAACTTCCAAGTTTTCAGCCTGGTCTCTGTTGACCTTTGAGCCTTCTCTGACCACTGCTTGCAGCTGATTATGGCAACTAATGGTTTATGCTGTGGGCCGACTGTTTCACTGGGGATGACTTTGCAATCATGTTTCTACCCCAGTGCCTTTTCCTTACTAGGAGGAAGTCTACCTGAGTTGCACGTTGGCTACCCTTGTATGTGATCTTGTGACTGTATCTCTTTCTGAACCATGTTTTGGCTGCTATCAAGCCATTTGCCAGACAGAAGTCTAGAATGGCTTCTCCTTTATTCCTGGTGCCCCACCCATATGGACCCAGGCAGTCCTCATATCCTGTTCTGTCTGTCCCGATATGTGCATTCAAGTCACCCATTATCAGCACCAATTCATGTTGTCCTGCTTTATCTAGTAGGTGCTGCAACTGCTGCCTAAATGTACTCTTTTCCTCACTATCACAACCCTGCTGTAGGTCATAGGCTGAATTATGGTACTACTTTGCTTAATAAGATAGGATAGTTTATTTTGTAGGTGAGAAATATGCTCATTCATTGACAAATATTAAGGTCCTTATGTGTGTTTGAGGCACCATTATTTCTCTGAAGACATAGTAGGTTTAGGAGGACATGGTGTTCCATGGCCTGAAAGGCCACATGTAGACCTCTGTAGAGGCAGCCATAGTAAGCAGAATGCAGAGAGAATGTGACTTATTTTCGACAAGTACAAACCAAAAGGTGGTGTATTATATTCAATAACGAGGTGTGTAATACATGAATGTAGTGGAAGTAAGAGAACTTTGGCTCTAGATGAAGTGCTTTGGGTTATTAGATGGGCCAGATAGAAGACTTTTCTAATTACATTGAAGGCATGATGACCAAAGGATTGTTTTTTTGGTTTCCGTACAGCAGATCTCAGGGTCAGTCCTAGTCCTCCAGATCTACTGCACCCAGGACTGACTCCAATCTGATTTGGATCAGGTGTAAAAATTAATGCATCCTGGGGCAGCATCATACTGCTGACCAGGAATGTTAATTCCATAAAGTCCAGTCTCTGCCCCACATGCACCGTGTCATTCAAGGGGATGATGTCCAACAAAAGCACTGGGAGGAGATGGAATAAGTAGTAATAACCTGAGAACATTTCAGCAAAACTGTATAATAGCATTATATCTTTTATTTACTAGGTCATATAAAAAAGGGGAGATTCCTCAAGATTGGAGATATGTGCTTATTAAACCTGTCTTTAATGGAAAGGGGAGTAGGACAAACCCAAAGTCATACAGACTCTTAAATCTACATTCATGTCATGGAAAAATAATGGAGAAAGTAATATTGGATAAGTTATTGTCAGAACTGGAAAGGTTGGGACTTGCAACCATATATCAGCATGCATATGTTGAAAATAGATCTATTACCACCTGTAACATGATGCTCTGTAACCATATAATAACAGCTATGAATGAAAAATCCTGATGTGATGTAAATTATAAAGATATAACTTCAGTATTTGACAGGGTCCCACACAAAACACTGATCAATAAATTAAAACAACTAGGTATTGATTTACTCTTGATAAGATCTACAGCTGCAAATAGGACATGGCAAGTATCATACAGCAATTGGACAGGTGAAATTCTTGGTTACAGTCAGGGTGTCCCACAGTGCTCTGTCTTAGGCCCTTACTTGTTTAGATTGTATCTTTCAGACCTATCGTGTTCATCTGAAGGGTTCTACAGTCTGTACGCGGATGACCTGAAATTGGGTAAAATTATTAGATGTGTTACAGATAGGACATATCTGCAAAAGAACTTGGCTAAAGTGACCATTTGGGCACAGGAGAATAATATGCTGATAAACACATCAAAAACTAAGCATATGAGATTTGGGAGACATAAATTGAAAGGTGAATATGTAATACAGCACACAGTGATTGACACTGTAGATTCATTTAAGGACCTATTTATATGGGTAGATCCAGCTTTGAATTTTCTCTTTATATCAACCAATTGGTTAATGATGGTTAAAGAACAATAGGATCATAGCATGGGATCACAGCAAGTTACTGGGCTACTGGCCCTGAGGCCAAGCCTAGCCAATAAATTAGCCCATGTTCCCATAAGTCAGCACCTGATGCCCCTGTCCAGCAGGGACACAGGTTAAATCCCAGGTGTGTATTTTCTGTTCCCCATCCAGTTATCCAGGTTGCACTTAAAAAGGGGTAAAGCGGTACTCTGCTTGACATGGAGAGGGAATCTATTCCATGGATGGGGGAGTCTCTGGGAGACAAATCTGTCCTAGTAGCAAATCCTATTCATGTCACAGACCAAGCTGAGGTTTTGCATGCATGTCACACGAGTGGAGTCTGGCTTGCAGATATGCAGCAATTTCATGAAGGTGGGGTCAGAGATTCCTCTGTATGCTCGACATAGATCACCTCTGAGGAGTCTATATGAGATGGAGTAGGGGGGCAGGGTTTTTAGCCCATCAGAGTAGGACAGATTTTTGAAGCCTTGGATTCTCCTGGTCAGAACCTCTGTGAACTCTCCAGCTGCTGCATATGCTTCACGAGGTACATGCCAAAAGGGGCCTTATACTATACGATGAGCCTGATAAGGGAAGAATACAGGGAAGTTATGACTTCCTTGTTCCTGGAAGAAATACCATTACTAATGAGGTGAGCCATGTAGAAATCTCTCTGTACAATGAAGGCAACATGGTGGTCAAAATTTAGATTGCTGTCAACTTGGGCTCCCAGGTCCCTCACAACTGCTTGTGTGCTTAAGATCTTATTATTAATGTGATAATTTGTGGAGACATCACTCTTCCCAAAGGGGATGATGATGATGATGATGATGATACATTTGAGGCCGTGTTTCTGGCACCAGTCATTTGTCTGGGTGAAACCCTCTTGTAGTATGTCTGCATCACTAGGGTAATTGTTGACAGCACCCAACTTGCAGTCATCTGCAAACTTGGTCAGCCATAGACCTCTGGTTTTGGCTTATACCTTGAAGAAGTATATCCCAAACAGCAGGGGCCTCAAGACCAATCCCTGGGGTATGCCGCTCATTATGGGTCTACTATTTGAGGTGGCTTCCCCTATTTTGACTGAGTGAGTTTTATCAGTGAGCCAGTTAGCTACCCATCTGGTCACATAGGGATTTACTCCAAGCTGGGATAGTTTATTTATTATACCTGAGTGGGGAATAATGTCAAAGGCCTTGGGCAGGTTGGTAGATGGCATACACCATCTTCCCCTTGTCCATGGCTTTGGTGACTGACTCAAAGAAGCCCACCATATTTAACAGGTATGATCTCCCCTTGACAAAACCAAACTGTGTGGGATCAAGCATTTGGACGTTGCTAATGTCTTTGTTAATGTGGTCCATGATAATGCATTCCATGGCCTTGCAAATCAGGCTAGTTAGGCAGATGGGTCTATAATTGCCTGGATCGGTGAACACTCCACCTTTCTGCAGAGGGATGACGGTGGCCATCCTCCACTTAGCTGAGATGAAAACAGTACTCAGGCTTAGGTTGAATAGGCTGCCTAATGGTGTTGCGAGTTCCTGCCTGCAGCCTGGGATGGTATCGGGTCCCATGGAAGTTGTGTTTTTAGCCTTTGAGAGGGTGGTAATGACTTGTTCCCTAGAGATAAGGTATGGGGGGGGGCAGGTGCTGGGGATATTTGGGTGTTTCCCCTTCGATTACAGAATTATGTGAAGAAGGCTTTATGACTGTCTTTAGTAGATGTGACCAATTTGGACTCAAAGTTAGCTTTAGGGGGACTTCACTAATACCCTTATTTGCCTGTTTTGGCCAAGGAGAGATTGCCTCCAATTTGGCACCTGTTCCTTCTTGGTCCTGGACAGCAATTTTTTTCTTTTGGTGTAGAATTTATTTATAGCTGCTGTCCACCAGACAGGTTTACTCTTCCTTGAGGAGAAGGATTTTGTCCTGTCAGGTTTTGCTGAATCCATACATTTATATAAATGGTCATATAATACTTTGCTGTAGGTATGGCATAGGTTGTATAAAAACATTTTTAAAGTCTAGAAAATCAGAAATGATGAAGTCATTGTTTAATTATATTAGACCCAAACTTGCGTATGGAATAACAACATGGAAACCTTATAAGAAAAGCATGAGTTAACTGGAAAGAGAACAATGGAAATATACCAAGAGCATCCATGGATGTAAAAACTTAAGTTATTATGAAAAACTAAAGTATCTAAAGTTGTGAAGTGTCTCTTATAGATATTTAAGAGGAGATCTTATTCAGGCATATAGGGCATTTAGAGACAACTATCTCTGGGAATGTTTGGGATTATCAAAAAGTAATAGAGAATCATCAGACAACCTGTGTAGAAGATTCTATAGGAAAAAGAAATGTACTAATCGGTTCTCTGAGAGAGTAGCTGATGCATGGGATAGACTACATTAAAACAAGTACTAGTTTAGATATTTTTAAGAAGAAGCTGGACACTTATAGGAACAATTGTTTTGGTATATTGGCAGGCTAGAAGGGCATTAATGCCCATGCTGGAAATATTTTTATGTATGTATGTATGTTATGGGTTGATGTCATGTCATCTATGTCTCCACATGTGACTCAGCCTGACCCTTACCACCCTTTGTGGGCTGATCTGATAATGAAGGTGGGACCTATGGAGTTATACAAGAATGGGCAACATTATTAAGAACAACATTCATAGGTTCATAGGCTAGTACAAGGTTAACTGCCCTTGCTAGCCATTTTAAGCCTAGCCAGTTATCCCCTGTGAGATTCAAACCCTGTATCTTGTGTTTGTAAGGCAAACACCTTAACAATTAGGCCACCCCCTAGTAGGGATGTTTACATCTGTTCTAGGGTCAATGTAATAATGCAATGATCACACACATTTGTTACAGAGATTTGTGCCACTCTGCTGAAACATTCCCAATTGGCTCAAAGCTACAAGGAGTTAAATGGAAACATATTACAAATGTACGCATTAATTCCTCAGTGCAATACCTTATTACTGCACTTATGGTCCACTTAGCTTTTGCACAGAAAATGAGTTAAACCAAATTATCCTTTCACTTTGGGATGACAAGACACTGACAAAATGCACAGCTAACTTGCAAAACACACTAACAGCCAAGTTATTTTGAAACCTTTACTGAACCATAATGTGTGTAAAGAACCAGTATAGTTCTCAGAAAGGCAAGAGTACAAAGCAGTCGCACTCATTCCATGTTTAAATCAAAAATTATAATCTTGTGGTCTTGTGATGATTGTCAAAATTCTAGAAAGATCTTCAGTGAGCAGATACATAAAAAGCCTAAAACTGTATGCATGTATGGCATGAGGAAGATTGATATAAGTATTCCTCTTGTGGAAGATCTGTCCTAAATATATCACCGTTAAATATGAGACAGTTTCCCATTGTTGCAAATCCTTCATGTTATTATATAACAGACAAATAAGGGCAGGGCATTGATTAAGCACCCGCTGTAACATGTGGTTATCTAAGAGCCATAGAAAAGATCCAAAGATCTTCATTTCTACAGGAAAGACAGAAACAGCTCCAAGGTTAATAAGCCCTGTGCTATAATTGGAGGGGAGGAAAGAACTGAGAGACCATCAGGAGCAGAAAGGGAACAAACAGCCTAGGAACAAGTACAATTCAGCAGGTGAGAATAACAAACTGACCACATTGTACACAAGAAATGAAAAGAAAAAAAAAAGAAAGGAAAAAACTTAAAAGAAAGCAAGATCATATACCAAGTGGTAAACTACTAACATTTGCAAACAAGCATTAATGTAAAAAAAGTATCACACATTGCTGAAAATGATGAGTTTGTGCCTTTTGTGAAGCCATACTATGTGTTTGTTACAAAAGGGTTCTGTTTAGTTACAGCTGGTACTTTGCTGCATGCATACCCAGCTTAACTTCTCCTCAGTGTCTTGCTGCTCCTAATTAACACAACACTCATCCTCCTGCTTATTGCAGTGAAGGCACATTCAGACAGTTATATTCAGAACTGGCTTTAGGAGCCACCAAATCCACCAGTTATAGTCAGAACTGGTTTTAGGAACCACTAAACCCACCAGTTATATTCAGAACTAGCTTTAGAAACCACTGAGCCCTAAAGTTATATTCAGAACTGGCGTTAGGAACCACTGAACTCAGCACCTATATTCAGAACCAGCTTTAGAAACTACCGAACCCACTAGTTACATTCAGAACTGCTTTAAGGAATCACAAAACCTACCAGTTATATCAGAACTAGCTTTAAGAATCACTAAACCCACCAGGTACATTCAGAACAAGCTTTAGGAACCACTGAGCCCTGCAGTTATATTCAGAACTATCTTTAGGAACCACTGAACCTGCCAGTTATATTTAGAACTAACTTTAGGAACCACCGAACTTGACAGTTATATTCAGAACCTGTTTAGGAACCACTGAGTCCTGCAGTTATATTCAGAACAGGCTTTAGGAACCTCCAAATCTGCCACTTATATTCTGAACCAGCTTTAGGAACCACCAAACTTGCCAGTTATATTCAGAACCAGCTTTGGGAACCACCAAACCTACCAATTACATTCAAAACTGGCTTTAGGAACCACCAAACCTGCCAGTTATATTCAGAACAGGCTTTAGGAACCCCCTAACATGCCAGTTATTTTCAGAACCAGCTTTAGGAATGACTGAACCCTACAGTTATATTTAGAACTGGCTTTAGGGACAACTGAACCTGCCAGTTATATTCAGAACTAGTTTTAGGAGCCACCAAACTTGCCAGTTATATTCAGAACCTGCTTTAGGAATGACTGAGCTCTCCAATTACTGTATATTCAAAACTGGCTTTAGGAACCATTGAACCTGCCAGTTATATTCAGAACCAGCTTTAGGAACCAATAAACCCACCAGTTATATTTAGAACCAGTTTTAGGAACCACTGAGCCCTACAGTTATTTTCAGAACTGACTTTGGGAACCACTGAACCCAGCAGTTATATTCAGAACTAAGTTTAAGAACCACCGAACCCACCAGTTACATTCAGAACTGGCTTTAGGAACCACAGAACCTGCCATTTATATTCATTTATATTCAGAATTGGCTTTAGGAATCACCAAACCCGACAGGTGTATTCAGAACCGGCTTCAGGAGCCACCAAAGCTGGAAGTTATATTCAGAATTGGCTTTAGGAACCACCAAACCTGCTAGTTATATTCAGAACCAGCTTTAGGAACCACCAAACCTACCAATTACATTCAAAACTGGCTTTAGGAACCACCAAACCTGCCAGTTATATTCAGAACCAGCTTTAGGAACCACTGCACCTGCCAGTTACATTCGTAACCAGCTTTAGGAACCACTGAGCCCTGCAGTTATATTCAGAACTGGCTTTAGGAACCCCCTAACCTGCCAGTTATATTCAGAACCAGCTTTAGGAATGACTAAGCCCTACAGTTATATTTAGAACTGGCTTTAGGAACAACTAAACCTGCCAGTTATATTCAGAACCAGTTTTAGGAGCCACCAAACTTGCCAGTTATATTCAGAACCTGCTTTAGGAATGATTGAGCTCTCCAATTACTGTATATTCAGAAATGGCTTTAGGAACCATTGAACCTGCCAGTTATATTCAGAACCAGCTTTAGGAACCAATAAATCCACCAGTTATATTCAGAACCAGTTTTAGGAATGACTGTGCCCTACAGTTATATTCAGAACTGGCTTTAGGAACCACCAAACCTGCTAGTTATATTCAGAACCAGCTTTAGGAACCACCAAACTTGCCAGTTATATTCAGAACCTGATTTAGGAACCACAGAACCTGCCATTTATATTCATTTATATTCAGAACTGGCTTTAGGAACCACCAAACCCGACAGTTGTATTCAGAACCGGCTTCAGGAGCCACAAAAGCTGGCAGTTATATCCAGGACTAGCTTTAGGAGCCAACAAAGCCAGCAGTTATATTCAGAATCATCTTTAGGAGCCACCAAACCTGACATTTATAATCAGAACTGGATTTAGGAACCACTGAACACAGCAGCTATATTCAGAACCAGCTATAGAAACCACCAAACCCACCAGTTATATTCAGAACTTGCTTTAGGAATCACCAAACCTACCAGTTATATCAGAACTGGCTTTAGAAATCACTGAACCCACCAGTTACATTCAGAACCAACTTTTGGAACCTCTGAGCACTACAGTTATATTCAGAACTGTCTTTATGAACTACCAAACCTGCCAGTTATATTCAGAACCAGCTTTATGAGTCAGCAAACCCACCAGTTATATTCAGAACTAGCTTAAGGAACCACTGAACTCACCAGTTATATTTAGAACCAGCTTTATGAACCACAAAGCCTACCAGTTATATTCAGAACTGGCTTTAGGAACCACTGACTCTGCCACGTATATTCAGAACCAGCTTTAGGAACCACCAAATCAGCCAGTTATATTCAGAACTGGATTTAGGAACCACTGAACTCAGCAGTTATATTCAGAGCCAGATGTAAGGACCACCGAACCTGCCAATTACATTCAGAACTGTCTTTAGGAACCACCGAAAGACAGTTTGGTGGTTCCTAAAGGCTGTTCTGAATGTAACTGGCAGGTTTGGTGGTCCCTAAATCTAGCTTTAGGAACCACTGAACCTGCCAGTTATATTCAGAACCAGTTTTAGGAATCACTAAACCCACCAGTTACTTTCAGAACTGGATTTAGGAACCACTGAACCCAGCAGTTATATTCAGAACCAGATTTAGGGACCACCGAATCTGCCAGTTACATTCAGAATGGGCTTTAGGAACCACCAGACCTACAAGTTATATTCAGAACCAGCTTTAGGAATCACTAAATCCACCAGTTACATTCAGAACCAGCTTTAAGAACCATTGAACCCTGCAGTTATATTCAGAACTGGTTTTACGAACTACTGAACCTGCCAGTTATATTCAGAACCTGCTTTAGGAACCACCAAACCTGCCATTTATATTCAGAACTTCCTTTAGGAACCACCAGACCTGCCAGTTATATTCAGAACTTGCTTTAGCATCCACCAAACCTGCTAGTTATATTCCGAACAAGCTTTAAGAACCTCTGAGCCAAGCAGTTATATTCAGAACTGGTACCACCAAACACATCAGTTATATTCAGAACCAACTTTAGGAACCAACAAGCCTACCAGTTATATTCAGAACCGGTTTAGGCTAATGACCAATGCCTTGCCAATGCCCTCACCTCATGGCACACTTCGTTCCTCCTGAGGGTACTCATAGCAGTGTGGAGAGAAAGGTGTATCCCAGATGACTTGAGAATAAGAATGTTCATGCCAGTGTACAAGAACAAAGGGGACATTCACAACTGTGGGCAATACAGATTTATCAAACTCCTGTCAAACTGTATGAAAGTCCTGGAGAGGGTGACTGATAAACGAATATGCAGAGTAGTAGAAAGTCAGATGGGAGATGAGCAATTTGGATTTAGATCAGGATGCAGCACAATTGACCCAATGTTTGCAGAGAGACAAATAGTTGAGAAGAAGCTAGAGATGAGGAAAGAGACCAATTGGACATTCCTAGACAGCAAGAAAGCATATGACTAGGTCCAAAAAAGCTAATTTGGGCAGTAGTGCAGTGGTTCAAAGTCCCAGAAACATTGGTAGAATTAGTGCAGCTATGTACAAGGACCCAGTGTTCTGTCTTACAGATGAGTTTCCTGTGGGAGTGGGTGTCCACCAGGGTTCAGCTCTGAGCCCATTGCTCTTTATACTGGTGATGGATTACATTAGCAAACAGGTTGGAGAGGGTTAGATCAACAAAGTTGCTGTATGCAGACAATGTGGCATTACAGGCAGACTTTAAGCAAGAACTTCATCATGAAAGGATAGGGGAATGGAATGCAAAACTGAAGTTTCATGGAAAGAAAGTAAGTACAGATAAGACAGTGGTGATATCAGCAAATTGGGAAATCAGAAGAAGCTGAGAACTGAGGTAGAAGGGAAGATAGTGGAACATATTAATAGCTTCAAGTATCTGGGAGGGGTGTTTGCCAAGAAGGGAAGTCTGAATGAAGAGGTCAAAGCTAGAATTAGAGGGATCACAGCCAACTGGCATAGAATATCAGGTATAGTATATGACAGAAGAATGCCAAAGAAGCTGAAAAGTCAGGTGTACAAAACAGTGGTGTGACTAGTACTATGCATGACATAGAAACTTGGGCAGTAAAGGCAGAGCAGCTGAGGAAGTTGATGTAAATGAAGTGCCTGAGAAGGGTGGTACACTGCACACTGCAGAACAAATGACAAAGTTGTGCCAACTGAATAAAATATCAAAGGGATCAGATTACAGTGGTTTGGACACGTAGAAAAGTTGAAGACAATCTTTGATGATGATTTGGCACAGACAGGAAGAAGATAAGAGGAAACAAGGGTGTCCAGCAAAATGGTGGATGGACTGTGTGAGAGAAGCTCTGCAACAGTCAGGTGTGAGTAACCAGTTTTAAGAACCACAGAGTCCTGCAGGTATATTCAGAACCTGTTTTATGAACCACTGAACCTGACAGTTATATTCAGGACCAGCTTTAGGAATCACCAAAGCTGCCAGTTATATTCAGAACCAGCTTTAGGAACCACCAAACCTACCATTTATATTAGAACTGGCTTTAGGAACCAATTAACCCACCAGTTATATTCAGAATTGGTTTTAGGAACCACCAAACCCTGCAAATGCATTCAGAACCTACTTGGGGAACCACCAGATCCACCAGTTATATTCAGAAATGGCTTTAGGAACTACAAAATCCACCAATTATATTCAGAACCAGCTTTTGGAGCCACCAAACTCACAAGTTATATTCAGAACTAGCTTTAGGAACTACTGAACCCACCAATTATATTCAGAAACAGCTTTAAAAACCACAAAACCTACCTATTCAGAACTGCCATAATCACCCTTTGACATGCCCATTTTGTGATGCAACTGGGCACCTCTGCTCATCAGTGTGGGAAGTATGATTTTTTTTTTAACTAATCACACTCGGACACAGTGAGATCACACTAAAGTAATATTTAAGCAAAACAGATTTGTTGAGGAAGTGACTTTAGAAACTCCAGTATTCACATTTGTACAATTATTTTCCTGATGTCTTGATCAGATTTCCTGACTGACTTTAATTTTTCCTGACAGAATGGAAAAATGGGTATGTGGCAACCAGAATGTTAAAATTTGGGGTCCAGTTCAGTTAATGTTATTAGTGATACTGGTTCCATTAGTTACATCAGTTGTTCCACTGACTGCTAAATTTGCTGAGGTCGCCCGATTCTGTTAGTCAGGCTAAGGCCATCTAACATCTTTTTTGCTTCTGTGAGTCCTCTGAACAAAATGTGTCCAGGCCTTTCTGATTCTTTAAATCTGTTCAGGGCCCCGCATTTCATGTCATTCTGTTAAGGGTCAGACTTTAAATCGAAAACGTAAAAAACTTCTTAAAATGAAATGAGGCAAAGGCAAAGACAAAAGTAACCAGAAATACCAGTTTATTGTAAGCGCTTTCGTTAAGTCCCTCGACAAAACTTTATCAGACAATTTAAAAAGCATTGCAGACAATATAAATACTCTTTTAAAAAATTAGTCATGTGTTACTCAAAAAATCAAGTGCTACAAAAAGTTATGTGGCCAGAAAACCATGCTTATCAAAAGTTTAAAACCATGTAGAAGTATAAAGATAAAATAAAATGAACCAAAACAAAACAGTATAACAAGTGCAAACAGATCATCGTAGTAGCACATGATTTTTTTTGGTTACTTTTGTCTTTGCCTTTGCCTCATTTCATTTTAAGGGTCAGACTTTGTTAATACTGCTAGACTCTCTAATTCTTATAATCCTGCTGTACTCTACCCTGCATTAATCCTGCTGAGTACACAATGATTTTGCTAATTCTGGTCCCCAAAATTGGTTGTCTCTTGGAGATGGGGCCTGTCTGACTTCTTTATTCCTGCTACAACCTATGCTGATTCCTTTAATTGTGTTGTGGCCCAGTGGATTTGCTAATTGTGCAGTGGTTCCCAGAACTGTAAAGCTGTTCCAACTATCTCTCCACATAATATGAAATTATGCTTAAGTAGCTCTTCTACCACAGTTTGGTCAGTTGACTACTTGTAGCTAGCATATTACTGGTTTATATGAATTAGAAAGCAAGCGCTTTTTTCTGAAAGAGGGAAAGTTTGACGTTTTTTGTCTATTTAGTCCTGCATTATATCAAGAGAAGTTTGTTTTTCCCTGCGTAAGTATAGTTTATTATATTTTGACTAATGAATACACATCATATAGTCTATCAGGAGCAAGTAATGAATGGCATGCTAGCTTACCAAATCTTTCATTTTTTTTATTTTTTGCTAACATATGTAGTAATATTTCTATTACTGTACTGCAGTTAAAACGTATTATCATGTTCAGCATGGTGTAGATAACTCTGTTTATATTTAGTGAAGGCATATATGGGGAAGACGATTCTATACCAGCCGATTAAACCATTCTGACCATGTATGTGAAAAGCTCCATGAATGGTTGCTGGCTGTGTTGAGATGGCCAAGTCAGAATAAAAAGTATGTAATGCATAATATCATGAATAATATTTTAAGAAGACCATAGGTCTGATTAGGGTGGAGCTTAGCACTAGGTACATGTAGGAATGATGATGGAATGACTGTGCCTTCAGTGTAACAGCTGGCTACCTTGGTGTGGCACAGAAGTTTGTAACAAGAACACAACCACATGATAGTCTTTGTGTTTATGTGCCTTTGTGTGAGTCCCCTAAAGTAAGCACACTACCGAGAAAGTGGAAGAAGGAACTAAGTAAAGTAGGAAGGAAAGATAAGACAATGAAGCAGAGGGTAGTGGTGATGGGGTGGTTAGATATCCAGGAGAAGGTAGTTGTTAATGGGGTGCTGGAGTGAAGGCTACCATAATCTGTAGTATCACAATCCAAGTTGGAGCCTCCAAAATATTAATATTGGCCCTGGTTAAATTACAGGGGTTTGACATTACTTATACTCTTAAATATTTTTTTGTCTGATAACCCATGTAAAATAAACATAATATGCCAGCTCATAAATGGATAGAACTTTCTTAGTGGATAGAATACAGTTCCTGGAAAAAGTCTAGAATAAGTGGCCAAGGAAAAAATGGCAGGGTCTCAAACCAGCATGATGATAGAACAGATGTGTGGTTAAGCCAGGTGTAGAAATAATGTGCATACAAGCTGGTTGT
>NC_056739.1:545554906-545659906 GCF_019279795.1 Protopterus annectens
CACTAACAACTGTACTGTATTGTTCAAGGAATAGAGTTTAATACAATCAGGAAGGTATATCAAAGAGCATATGTATGTTTCATGTGCAAGGGGCCTATGATTTGAAAACAGCTCAAAGTTAATCTTTATCTGCCACTGGCAAAATGCATTTTCTTTGAATGTGGGTTTCAATGCTGTTTCAATGAATGTGAGTTTCAAGGGCAGAGAAGTTTTAATGCTAAGTCTAGTTTCATTGTGAGACTGCATTGCTTTGTTTAGCAGATATTTATTGGTGTTCATGCTGTAAAATGCAAAATAAAACTTTTCTGGCAAATCATATAGGAATGAAGTCACTAAATAATGACCAACGTTAAGTTTCAGACATCATAATCTTCAGAAAAATGCATGCTAAAGCAAGACCTGATATTCGATCAACTGTCTTAAGTTTATACGAGATCAATTTTTAGTACTGTTTGTATGTTCCCCCAATATATTTGGCCTTGTCCAGATTTCCTGCATTAAGAGGTTGAGAGGTATGTGCAAATAAATCACTTTATAGAATTAGGAATATCCAAACCTCTCAACTGTCCCCAATTTTGGCTAAAAATGTTGCTCTCCCCCTAATAATCTCTACGCAAAATAGCAATTTTGGAAGAAAACGTGGAGGGTTTACTTTTATAAATAAATGTAATGATCAGAGTTATACATTACTTTTATTTCAGAAATGCATGTAGATTCTCTAATTTTGTCAGCTGCTCAAGTTAAAACTGTGCTCCTATTAAAATGGTGTCCCTTCTTTGACAGGTTCCCAGCTGTATTGTCTGGCAATCCTCTACCCCAACTACCATGCTGCATTTTTCAAAGAACTGACTTTCAGGTTCATTTTCATTTCAAGGAACCGAGTTTGAGTGAATTTATATTATATTACTGAAGAGGCATTACAGCGAATGCCTCTTCATCGACACTTAAGAGTGAATCGTGAATTACGAGAATGGCCGTAGATTGACTGGGGCGGGGGCTAGCAGTTTGAGAGCTGTGAGTACAAATTTGAAAATCCTAGCTACATCCCTGGTGGTGTACACACTGGCAAGCCAGGGGTAGCAAACATAAAAAATCTTTAAAAATGTCTTAATAGTCTTCCTCTACCAAATGATAAGCTTTTCGTGCTCACAGCCAGCCAAGACAGTTATGTGTTTTTGAGAAAGGTGGGGGGTTGGGAGATGACTGGACTAATCCATCCAGATGATGTAATTGTGATTGGCTGCAGCTGTATTTGGCGGGCTGCTTAATTTCTGTTAAATACAGCTGCAGTCAATCTCTTGTTATTGGTGCTGCCTGCCTAATTCTAACTTTTGGAGTTTGCAGTAGATGGTCTGAGTAAAGAGCCGAGCAACTCAAATTCTTTGTGGTCCTGCAGTTTGCGTGGATTTCTCTGTTGCATGTGTGCTAAATCGACTATGCTTTTGAATTCTCTGATCAAGTGTGTGCAGCACTGTACAAGACAGTCTCCTGAAATTTGGTTGGGTGTACCATAGGGTATTAAGATGCACAGCCAAGAACTTCAGAACAGCTTGTTTAATTTTTTTTTTTAAGACCAGACAGGCCTTACGATGATGCGCTGCACATATGGTCATTTTTCTGCACACTTCTTTCTGCTCCATTCCCTTACAGCAAGCAGCCAACCCACAAAAGTTAGCTTGTGGCCCAACTGGGATCGAGTTGATCCAGAATCACCACTCTGCAGTACAGAGAGAGGACAGCTGCAAGATATATCATTTTTTTTACTGCTGCTGCTGCAAAAAAAAAAACGTGAGGTAAGTGGCAAATTTTGAGTGTATCTGTGTATTTTTGTGCAAGTGTTAAGTAAATGGGTGTGGTTGTGCGTTCTCTAGTCTGTATATTGCAGATGACTTGAAAATAGTTAAGACAGTTCCATATGGGCCATGCATGTCTGCAGAAGAACTTCACTAAAGTGATGTTTTGGGCACAGCAAAGCTGATAATTACAAAACTAAGCTTATAAGAGTGGTGATTGGGAGACATAACTGAATGGTTAATATTTTAATACAGCACGCAGTGATTGAAACTGCAGATACATTTTAGGACTAGGGTATATATGGTATGATAAATGGATCATTCCAGGTTTGTTTTTCTAATCATATCAACCAGCTGGTTAGTGATAGCTATAGAACAATAGTATAAAAATGCTTATAAAGTCTAGGAAATTGGAAATGAAGTCATTGTTTTTAGTTACATTAGACCCAAACTTGAGTATGAAATAACTATATGGAAACCATATAAGAAAATCATGAGTGAACTGTAAAGACCCCAGCGGAAATATACCACGAGCATCAATGGAAGTGAAAATTTAAGTTACTGTGAAAGACTAAAATATCTTAACAGGGTCTCAGATATTTAAGAGCTGATCTTATTCAGATATATAGGGCATTTAGAGACTACCTCTGGGAATATTTAGGGTTATCAAAAAGTAGTAGCGAAACATCAGCCATACAGTCCATACAGCCTACCTTGACCTTGCAAAGGCTTTTGACACAATACCCCACTCGGGTATTGTAGAAAAACTTACCAGCTTAAATGTAAACACATATGTCACAAGATGGGTTGCAAACTGGCTTAAGGACAGAACCCACAGGGTTAGAGCTGCTGGCGCTATGTCAGACTCCAAACTGGTCACAAGTGGTGTACCACAGGGCTTGGTCCTTGGCCCCCTATTGTTCGGCATCTACTTCTCAGAAGTACAGGCCAACATGGGAGGACTTTGGCTGACAAAGTTTTCAGACGACTGCAAACTGGGCGCCATAGTGGAAAGTGCATCGGACACGGATATCCTTCAGAAGGGACTCACGGAAACAGATAGCTGGTGCCAGAGCCATGGCCTGAAGTTAAACGCCAAAAAATGTATAGTCATACCCTTCGGGAAAAACAAGGTAACCCCAAGCTACCATATAGGTGGCAATCCACTAAGCACAGAAGAGGTTATCAGGGACCTGGGGACCTAGGTTGACAGTGGCCTTTCTTTTGACACTCACGTTGCTAAAGTGGTTAGAAAGACCTTCTACATTGCCCACCTGATCATGAAGGGATTCACATCCAGATCTAGTGAGGTCATTGTTCCCTGTACTCTTCACTTATCAGACCAATGATCGAGTACAATGCCCCATTCGGGATGTATCTCACCCGACATCTGCAGCAATTGGAGAGACCACAAAAGTTCCTCACCAAAAGGATAAAGGGACTCCAAAATCTGTCATATGCTGCCAGATTGAAGAAACTCCAGCTCTATTCAGTCGCATACCGTCTGCTCAGAGATGACATGTGCCTGACATACAAGGCCATGTCCAACCTGGAATTAATGGACATGCTCCACCTCAAAAAATCCAAATCCACCAAAACCACTAGAGCAAGTGACTTAAACCTTAGCACGGATATAAATAGGACATGCTGGAGGGATAGATTTATCACTCAGAGACTCCCTATGCTGTGGAATAAAATCCCGGTCCATGTGAGGCAGAGCACCTCGCTGGCTCTGTTTCAAGAGAAATCTTGACCTGTGGATGGGAGATCGTAGGTTTACCCCGGGAATCATCTCTGTGTCACTGCTGGACAGAGGCACAACAAACTAATGGGCACAGTATTTTTCATATAAGGGGTGGCGTAAGCCACAAAAATTTGGGCTAGGCTTATAAATGCCTTAGGGCAGATAGCCTAGTATAAACCTATGAACCTATGAACCTATCAGACAACCTATGTAGAAGATTCTATAGGAATGAGAAATGTACTGATTGCTTCTCTAAGAGAGGAACAGATGCATGGAAGAGATTACCATATTACATTAAAGCAAGTACTAGTTTAGATATTTTTAAGAACAGTCTGGAACTTATTATGAGAACTGTTTTGGTATATTGGCAGGCTAGAAGGGCATTATTGCCCACACTTGAAATATTTCTGTGTATGCAAAATGTAAAATGGGAGAACAAAGGCCCAGAAATCGAGGAAAGATTTAAATATCACTTTTTTAAACTTAGAAAGATGTTGGGATAAGTGGATATGTGTTAGCATGCATTTTCACTGTTTAAGCGAAGCATTTTTTCCATGTTTAGGATTCTAAAGGCTGTGTTAGTGTACATATGGTCAGTCTGATGCCAACTCAAATTGTAGAGAGGGGGTTTATTTACATTTGACAACACATTAAAATCAGTGGCTTTCCAAAGAGTATTTGAATGTTGCAGCTGTTCAAACCAACAATTTTATATATGTGTGTAGAAACAGTCTGTTTGGTTATCACAGAAGTGGTGGTCTGTCTGGGGATGGAAAGGCAGCATAGCTCTCAACGGTATCTCATTATGAGGAATGTTCTTCAGTTTGTGAGTTTGAATGTTAGCTGTTGCCATGGTATACAATACTGAATCATGTTAAAACAGGAAAACTGTTAAATAACAGTTTTCTCATACTTATGCTATGAGCATCCTAGATGAAGTTGTTAGTAAATGTTCGCCTCTTGCTCCATATTGTCACATTATGTTGTATATTTTGGAGATGAGAGGTTGAGAGCTATGGGAGGCAGTCAGTGGGAGAAAGCAAATGGCAGACTTTAAGTCAGTCTGTGTAGGACATATTGTTTAGCCCTAGTAACCTTTTAGTAAGGCTTCTTTGTGGGCATTCCAGTTGCATGTGTCTGGACAGATACAGGCCAAAGGAGGCATTATGCTCAATGACTGGCATAAGGAGTGCTGAGTAAAGGAGGACAGTGACATCCTAGATCTAGACATAACCCATTTCTTTAAGCTGTTTAATATAGAAGCACTTTCTTACATAAGTAGACATACTGGTCAAAATTTAGGTCACTGTCCAGATAAGTTTTGAAAACCCAAACAAGTCTATCCTTAAGGTCTTATTGTCATCATAGTTGTTCTCTGAGGTAGATGACTTCCAAAGGATACAATAATGCATTTACTGGCATTTCATTTTGGTCCATGATTGTGGCACCAGTTGTTTGGGACAAACCGTCCAGTAGGATGGCTGTGTAATTTGGGGTTCAGTGACTGCTCCTAACTTGTAGTCATGTGCAAACTTAGTCATCCAAAGCCCTTTGTTATTGGCTTTTACTTCAGAAAAGTAGATGTTAAACAGGAGAGGCCCCAGCACAGTACCCTGGGGACTCCACCAGTAGCTCATCTCTTACTGGATGTAACTTTGTCAATTTTGCGTTCTTGCATCTCATCTGTGAGCCATGTGGCAATCCAGTAGGTGACCATAGTTTATTCCTAGTTTATTACCTGTTCTACAATGCCTGAGTGGGGGATTGTGTCAAAAGCTTTAGCTAGGTCGAGGTATGCAATGTGTAGCATTTTGCTTTCCTATATTGCATTGGTGACCTTTGCAAAAAGTACATTAGATTTGGTAAGCATGACCTGCCCTTGACAAATCCAAACTAAAATGGAAACAGTATTCGGAGGGTTGCTGTTTCCTAATAAGGCTTTCCATGGCTTTGCATATCAGGCTGGCCAGACAAAGTAGATTTTGTGTTACTGTCCTTTGGGAAATGCTACAGTATTTAAATTTGGTTTTATACATTGCATATAATTTAACTGACTGTTTTTTAGGACTTTTTTCATAAAACATGTATTTCCTTAACTTGCAATGTTCTTTAACTAACTGAACTTCACTTGCACGCACAAAATTATTTACATAAATTAACTTTGCTGGTTTCACATAAATCATTGTTTACTTAAATTACTTACATTTGCTATGGGTCTTGGGGTGATATCACCTTCACTGGGATTCTTTGCTATGTTATCATAATGCTTATGTCAGGTATGCCATATAAAAGAACTATGACTTCATATGGGCAACCAAACATATCCTCTAGGTATGTCTTGAAACAACTGGTAATGTCTGCTAATATGCTGTGTGCTGGATAGGAGTTATGTACCTCCACTAACACAACCACACCAGGTTCACTGGATCATATGAGAATATTAGGCTAACTGCCATGAATGGTAATTATAAGGCTAGCTAATAAGCTGAGATCAGAATCAAACCCAATACTTTGTGTCTGAGGTGAAAACCTTAACCGTTGTGCTCAATCGACCCGCCACCCCCAATGTTTTGCAAATGACTGTATGTTGCTGTGTTTTCACACATGCTGATACAATATCTTAAGGTGATCCTTCCACATCCCCCTCCCCAGTGTTTTGTTTTCCTGCCTCCCCACCTCACTTGTCGACTTTCCAGACTGTGCACCCCCCCCCTTCATAAAATCCTGGATCCGCCACTGGAATTAATGCAAACTATGTGCAACGACCCAGTGATAGAAGTATGAACAGTGTTCAGAATCCCAGTGGGTGGGGTTACGCATCAGAGTTTAGCTCTGAGCCTACTGCTGTTCATACTGGTGATGGTCTACACCAGCAAATAGATTGGAGGGGACAGATCAACAAAGCTAATATAAGCAGACTATGTAGCATTACAAGCAGAGTCTGAACAAGAGCTTGAAATGATGGGGGAATGGAAATAAAAACAAAACTGATTACAGACAAGACACTAGTAACTGCAGCAAATGAGGAAATTAAAATAAGCTGAAAATTGTGATAGAATGGAAAACAGTGAAACACGTTAATAGCTTCAAGTATCTGGGAGGTGTGATTGAGGAAAAGGGAAGTCTGATGAGAAGGTCAATGCCAGAATCAGAGGTGCCACACCCAATTAGCACAAAGTGTCAGCGACTGGGTGTCACAGAAGAATTCCAAAAAATACAAAACGAAAACTAAGGTGTAAAAAACAGTGGTACAGCCAGGACATCTGTGCTGCTCAGCTGTCTGTGTCATAAAGTCAAAGCAGATGAGGAAGCTAGACGTGATGAAAGCTACGTGCCTAAGTCAGGTGATAGGAAACACCCTGTGGAACAAATGAAATAATGATAGCAGAGCAGAAGTCAAAGTAGCTCCAGTTGCAGAGAGGGTCAAAGAGAATAAGATTACTAAGGGCAATGGAAGCATTTGCATTCCCTGACATGATGATATGGTAAATTTGGAGGATTTATGAGGGATTGAAGGCAAAAATTAAAGGGGGGAGATACTCTCTGATGAGTTTTGCTTGAACAGAGGAACCAGGCAGGGTTATCACCTCTCCCCTTTGTTATTTGCATTATATTTAGAACCACTGGCAAAGAAAATAAAGGACTCAGAAATTCAAGAATACAGTTGGCATGGAAATCAAGAAAAGTTGGCTTTATTTGAACATGATATTATTTTGTATCTGATAAAGCCAGAAAAGGACATCTCAGTGCTGTGGACCATTCTGAGACAGTTTCATGTCTTTTCATGATGCAAAATTAATGAAGATAATCCAAAGGCAATAGCGGTAAACTATGTAGCCATACACAAATAGGTTCAGCAACACCCATATTTATGGGGACATGATAATATGAACTACTCAGGTGTATAGGTTAAAACGCATTCCATTATGGCAGCTAAGGATATGCGGGAAAAGACTAAACAAAATATGATACATAAGCTGAGAAACTGGAAGCTCTATTTTATGTATATTTATAGCAAAATACAAGCAGTGAAAATGTTTTAGTCCTTTTAGTTTTATACACAGGTCAGGCATATTATTATCTACTAGAGAAGAAGTTGTGGATACCAATTAATAAAGAAATGAAGGATTTTATCTAGGAGGGGGAAATGGCAAGAGTCAAGTGGGATATGTTGATCCTTCCAATTAACAAATTGGTTTGAGATTACTTGATTTGAATGGATATTTTAGAACTACACATTAAAGCTTATATACACAGCACAAGCAGAAAGTTATAATTCAAAGTGGAAAGGGATGATGAGAGGGGAAGTTCAAGAAATAATGAGAGAATGGGATTTTTGATGCAGATCCTCAAGGAAAATAATAATAACCATACAAAATGTAATATTCATAAAGTAGTAGAAAGTATTCTAAGAACAAAATCAACATTGGAATGGAAAAAGGAGATTCTTCTTATATGGATGAATGCAATTGGGGGTACAGAGAACTGGCAAAAGGGGGTTGGAATTTACAGGAGAAAACTGGCCAAAGAACCAAGGTATTGGGACAAATAATTAAAGAAGGGGATGAACCAAGGTATTGAGACAAATAATTAAAGAAGGAGATGTATTAGAATGGGAAGAGGTCAATAATACATTTGGACTGCAGACGAGATTGCCTTCCCTATCAAGGATTGATATCAGAGTATAGACAAAGAGAAAGGAATATGGGGATCCTAAGTGAAAGACCAGCACTGGTAGACTTTGTAGTAGACTCTAGAACAGAGACTGCTGTTAAAAAAGGATAACTAGTAGGACATATAAAATATTGCATGATAACTATAGGAATCAGTCAGAGGAGGTTATAAAGGATTGGGAAGAGAGATTGGATAAGCAGTTCACAAAGAAAAAGTGGGAGGATATATGTATGACTCCTAAATATACAAGAAAGTCTAGAAGATTTAGGATTTTTGCTTGGAAGTGTTTGCAAAGGTATTTTTGTACCCCAAGCTGACTCCAAATATTTTTTTCAGGTAGATTGCAAATGTTGGAGGCAGGATGGGGAAGAAAAAGATAATTGGGAATGTAATGAGTTAGCAGACTTTAAAAATTCCCTGCAGACTACTCTCTGAGAAATTCTGGGTGAGCAAATTGGTGCAACTAAAGAAATTATTTTTTGAGCTGTGATACAGAATTGGAATTGGCTAGACATAGTAAGGCCTTCTGAGTTTAATTCTGGTGGCTGTTAAAAAAGCAATTACTGGAAAATGGAAATAAAAGTCTAAACCAACTGTACTGGAAGTAGTGAATATAGTAATAGAGATACAGGAACTGTAAGTGTGATGTTTAGAAAAGTGTAGGATCAAATTACAGATAAAAATGGGAATTGTGGGAAAGTACATGCAGAATAATTTTTTGGAGGAAGAATGAGATTTAAGGGAGGGCAGGAATTGAATGACATGATCTATGTAAGTTTCAATTGACGATGGCTGTATAATATATTTTATGTGATGTACAGTGTTTGCAACTGAAAATGTCAATATTTGTTTTCATATATATAAATGCATGATTGCTTATATCATAAGTGATAATTCAATAAAGATGCTTCTTGTTTAAAAAGAGAGAGAGAGAGACACGATTACTGTGGTTCAGACACATAGAGGAAAGCAGAAGATATTGATTTTTGTGAAGAGGATTTGGGAGGGGTAGAAAGAAGGCAAGACGAAATGAGAACATCCAGCCAAGAGTTTAATGAATTGTATGAGAGAAGACTTGCAACAGACCTGCAACAGTCAGACATGAGTATTGAAGTAGCAGGAGAGTAGAACTGAATCAAGGCAGATGCTGACATGATATCCCAAGACAATAGAGAAAAAAGGAGTTGTTGATGATGGTGGGGACCATCTTTATGCAAATGGATCACAACAGCTGATCCTCACAACTGAGGGATGTATCCCATGTAGAGACTTGAGTTGAAGAGTCCATGGAGAGGTTTTGCTAGCAGGAACTTATTGTTTCTCAGCAGACATCCATGGACATTGTTTGGACCAACAGAACTGGTATTTTTAAGATTTGAAAAATACCAAAACGACCTGTTCAACGGTGATTTCAGGAAGGCAAATATGTGGGTGTGATGGGGCAATGGAAAATGTGGATGGGATGAAGTTGAAAAATAATTTGTCCCCAAGAATTTTGGCATTGTGCATGGAGAAGGGTGTACCATTTGAAATATATGTAGTACAGAATATGAATTACTTCTAAGCTTCCTAATGTTGCTAAATAAAACATTATGGTTGTACTTTGAGATGTTTGCAACACTAAGATCATAGCGGCTTTATATTTCCTAATGGTAAGCTTGAGTGTCTTAATTACCAGTTTTAAATTTGTTTTACAATGATGACGTGGTGATCATTTATACACAACTAGGAGCTTTGTCCTTTTGTTAAAATTTGTTGATGTGGAAGCTCTACCACATGGGTTTAATTTTAAACTTGCCATTATGTTTATTTCAGATGCTCAAAGACACCTCAAAACATCTATCTGAGAGAGAGCAGAGAAAAATAAAAACAAGTATGCAGCAGATTCAGTTAAAAGGTTTGCTGGGGAGTTCTACTAATTATACTTAACAATAAATCATAAAATAATAAAAACAACAATAACTTTTGGCATAATGCCTGAATGCAAAGCAGGTGTTGGGGCTACAAAGCAGGGTTTTAAGGTGAATGTCACAGTTTAATATAGCAATAACCCACGCCTGGGTGTGGGTAATGCTGGATTTATCCACAGTCGGCATGGTTTGGTCACGAGGGCAAAGCCCGAGTGACCAAACAAAGCCAACCATGGATAAATCCAGCATTACCCACACCCATGCGTGGGTTATTGCTAGTATACAATGACATTATTTATGAAAAAAAATAATTAATTTTCTTAAATAATGGCATTGTATAATGCCTCCTTGCTGCCCTTCCGCAGCTGTCTGGTATTCTGCGGCAGTTCTGATGTACTGCGCATGCGTATGCCTACACAGTACATCAGAGCTGTGGGCAAAAGCAACGGAGAAAGCAAGATCTGCGTTGCTTTTTACAAACTGTTTTGCTATGTTAAATGGGTTTAACATAGCGAGACAGCTTTAAAAAAAGCAACAGAGCCGTTGTTTTTTTTTAAAGCTGTCTCGATATGTTAAACCCATTTAACATAGCGAAACAGTTTGTAAAAAGCAACAGAGAAAGCAAGATCTCCATTGCTTTTTACAAACTGTCTCGCTATGTTAAATGAGTTTAACATAGCGAGACAGTGTGAAGCAATGGAGATCTTGCATTCTCCTTTGCTGTAAAAAAAAAAAAAAAAAGAGTTATAGTAATGGAAAAAGTCCGGGCGACCGGACCTTTTTCCATTACTATAACTCTGATTTACAATGTGCACACTGACCAATCAGTGTGCATGTTTTTTGAATATTAATGGGGGGTCGTTGTATAATGATCAGTTTTGTCTATGAAGGTGTAACTGCAATTGAGGAATATATTTATGAAAACAAGCTCTCAAACACTGACATGTCTGGTGGATAGAGAAACAATCTAGTCAAGTGCATTACATTTATGAAGTCAAGGAGTTTTAGGGCAGTATTTGTTGGTTGTATACATTAGTCACTGTGGATAGCTGAATGTGCTTATAAGAAATGTATATGGTTCAATAGCAAACTTTTCTAACTGGTCAAGGTATTCAGCATGTTCTTTGTAGGTCATAGATATGGATTATGCAATTAGCTATAATGTGATAATCAGTGCTAGTGAGGGACATTTCAGAAATGAATGTTTCATCTCTGTACCGCAAGAATGCTTATTACACTTCTCAGTGTTCTTTTTCTTTGTTTATCTATAAACCATTTTACAATTTAATATAAATAAAAATATTCCTTGCAAGAAAATGCCTCTAGTAAAGAAATAGCAAGTAGTTTCTCTCTTCTAACACAGCTCAGTGTTCCACTGGAAAAAGTAATGTCTGTCATAAAGACAAATTAATTCAAACATTAAATAATAGGCTAAGCATACCACACATTCCAAACAATTTTTAGCAGTAGTTTCTTTTCTGCACAAAAGGAAAAGTATCAGACTGAATTGATATGTAAGAGGCTCTTTGATGAAACCAGAACTAACCCTCCTCCTTCCTGCTGGCCTTTAATAAGTCCCTTTTTTCATGGTCCTGCAACAAATTCAAACTGCAAACCAAGACAAGTCCACTCCTAACTGTAACTGAATAAAAGAGATGAGAGTCATTATGACCACCCACCTGAAATCATTCCTGCCTGTTAACTAACTCCTGCGTCTCTGTGCAGTCTGCCAGTTCTCATATAGTCTATTTATGTACCCTATTTTGTCCTATATGTCACATGTTCTTTTGAGCCTGCTGTCATAGACAGTACATGCCCCTAGGCAGTTTCTGCTCCTCACAGGCTTAGGTGTAGTTATGTGTATGTCTAAATGTTTATGAAAATATAACTCCAAATAAAAATATTATTTTTCTCTACTAAATTCCTCCTCCTCAAGGATGTGCCATGTGTGGTGTAATCTGCACGATTTCTGATAACTGAGAGTAAGCAGTCTGTACAGTCTGTTACAGTTGTACATGTTGCTGCTTCCTGATACACAAAACTGTTGTACAAATAATTTGTAACATTTCTTATGCCCCACAGCTGCAGTAAGTCCCTTTTCTGTGAGCACAAATATTCATGTACTAATTGTAAAGCACGTTGTAATTAAATAAGAAACTGTCAGCTTACTGTGTAGACAACTGACTGTAGCTCTTGAGTCTAATGATGTAATAAAACAAAAGAAGCTGCAATTAACTTTACAAAACTTTGTGACAGGCACTGACTTCTTAATTTTATCACATTGTACTTGCTCCAGGATGTGCTTTATATATAAGAAAGAAATAAAGAACTTGACACAAAAGCTTTCACTGCTAAGTCTGACTTAGAATGAATTAAACAGCACCAGTTATAAGACTGGTGGCATGCATTCTTGCATGAAGATGACAAAAACTGATTTAAAACAAAGGACAACATAGAGTGTTCTCAGGACCAGGCCTACCACCTCCTTGGCACAGAGTAACATAAAGCAAGTTATGAAAAACAAGGAGAGATATAATCTAAGCGAATGAGGAATATACATGTTTTACAAGTCTGAGCCATTTTTGTTTCACAATTCTCTTTGTGCTTTATTAAATGACAAAACAATGGGAGTCCAGTTACACCCACAGCAGGCTTGAAGATCAGCGCAATGAAGGGACTGAACTGAACATGTCACACATCAACAATGAAAATTTAAGCATAATTATAAATAATTTAAATTATTTCCTCAACTTAGCCAATTGGCACACTCAAACCACAGGGATGTTTAGCTTTTGTGCAATGCCTTTATGTGAAGGAATGTCTGCATTCACTTTCTAAATGTGTTTTGCAATGCTGAAACTTGACAATACAGGGGATCAAATAGTTTTAATGCTCAGTCATCAAAACAGGTCTATAACTTTTACCTACTTCATAAAGGTCACTGCCCAGCATGGGTCTGTACACCTATGAATGCAGACCCATCGTATGCTACAAATCTTCATTTCAAGAGGCCTCAGTGCACAGAATATAAGCAACTCAAAGCCAGGATCCCACCTTCTAGTACTAATGGGATCACCATTATAGAAGGCTTACTAAATCACCTCTGTAGAAATTTTTAAAGCAGGCACTAGAGCTGTAGATTTTGTCGAAAGGCAGCACCTATTTTGCTAGTAGCTGGGAACAGTTTATTCCAAGAGTACAAGGTGCATTTAATTCTGACCGCAGCTGACAACTTTCACACAGCAGTCCCAGTACTGATAACTTAGAATTATTTTCAGTTTTATTTCTAATTCTGTTACATTTTGTATTTCCCTATATAGTTTTCCACTGGATGGAGATTTTTAGGTATTTCTAGAAAACCACAAACCACCAGTGCAGTTACTTATTTATCCATTGGTGCTGCAGACTGTCATTCACAAGTGAATGTGGGGTGTAAGTAGCTCGCTGCATAATGGTCATTTCAAATAACAAATGAAAGCAACTTAACTGAAATGTATAATTTTAAAACCATTGTAAATACCTCCTAAGAAGATAAGCACAGGATTTACTTTGCCCTAGACTTACATTTTGCCAACTATTTCCGTATAATTGCAGCTGCACTCATGTTAGGCAAACGCGTTTAATGGATGACTGAACTGCTGCATTCAAGTTCAGAAACAACCAGTGACAGATAACTGAATGACTGTATTCATGTTCAGTAACCACCTGTAACAGGTGACTGAACTGCTGCACTCATGTTCTGTAACCACCTGTAACAAGTGACTTAATGCTGCACTAATGTTCAGTAACCATCTGTAGCAGGAGACTGAACTGCTGCATTCATGTTCAATAAGCACCTGTAACAGGTGACTGAACTGCTGCACTCATGTTCTGTAACCACCTGTAACAGAGAATCACACAGAGAATTTATGAGCATGAATACACAATAAAGAATAAGAAAATGAATAATGCATTAGCAAAACATGTAAACGAATGTATTAATCATAAATTTTATTATATGGTGATAGATCAAGTGGAAATAAAAGATAAGACTCCTTGGAATTTAATTTTGGAAGAAAGAGAACTTATCTGGCAAATAAAATTACAAGCAGATTCTTGGCCAGGTTTAAATGAAAGGAGTACTATAGGGCCAATTTTAAAACTAAAAGCATTAACTCGAAATAAAATTAAAGATTAATACAAAATTTATTTTAAGAATTTTATAATAATTTTGAAGGAAGGTATGGAGTAATAAGTTAATGTAATATAATATAGTTAAAAATATTATAATTTTATTAATATTATTAAATTGAAATGGTTTTTGTATAGTATATACTATTATTGGTAATTATAGGTATAAATTAAATAATAGGTAAGGGGTGTGTGAAATTTGTTTGTATAGTATAATTTTTTAAGAGATTGGGTAAGTTTGTGTTTCTATTAATAATATAATATGTATTTAATTATATAATATGTATTTATTTATTTATTATAATCAATTTTAATATGTACATTAGTATTTAATATAATTAATTCCATTCATTTAGTTCATATCCACTGTATTTATGCATTCCTTGATTTTTGGGTACTTAAAAATTCTATCTTCCATTTATTTACAACTGAGCATGCTCCAATTTGATTTAGAATTTGGTGCACTTTTTTGAATTTGGTGAAGGTTATAAAAGGAAGTGATGTAATGGAGTTTACTGTCTGATGAAGTTTAAAACTTTTAAACGAAAGCGCTTACGTATATTTGTGGTTTGTTTTTGGCGTTTTTAAAGTTCGTTTTGTGGCTGCACAAATTTATTTTGTTATTAAATTGGATTTATTCATCTGGCTGGTGGCTTTTCGTTTACATTGGTTCATCAGTTTGATTTTTTTTCAGTATGTCTATAATCTGTAACAGGTGACTGAACTGCTGCACTCATGTTCTGTAACCACCTGTAACAGGTGACTGAACTACTGCACTCATGTTCTGTAACCACCTGTAACAAGTGGCTTAACTGCACTAATGTTCAGTAACCATCTTTAGCAGGAGACTGAAATGCTGCACTCATGTTTGGAAACAGCCTCTTACAGGTGACTGAAATGCAGCACTCACTTTAATTAACCACTTTTAACAAATGACTCAACTAGCTCTTTTTGTTAATCAAGATTTTTGTTTTCCCGCCCTCTCAGTAGAAGGTGACAGAATCATATAAATTGAGTGAAATAATTATCTGAAGGTTATTTTTTAATTTTGTAATTTGTCTAATCATCCTTTCTATATTGCAGAAAGCAGTATTCACTCCAGGAGTTAAACACAGACATTATTTTACAAGAAATGCACTGATTTCACAGTAAGACATTGTAGTTGGTAATTATGAGGATGTCTGCAGATCAGTCCCCTTAGTGCTGCACCCTATATGTGTCTTGTCATAGCAAAGATTCAGCTGTTTCTTTCTGTTGTAGCTGAGAGCCACTCCGTGTCCCACTGCTGTCCGTACTCCCCCTTGGGATGAACACTGGGCTTCCATGTACCTCATTTTGGATTGGTGCACTGCACACTGGTAATCATTATGTTGGACATAACAGTGCCTGCTTACTTCATTATGAAACCACACCAGACATGTTACCTTAATAATGCATCAAAGTCACAAACTCAGATGTACACAGCGAGGCAGTAAAATGTCTACAGATATGTATTTACTGTGCCGAGCCAAGCCAAACCAATAACCAGCACATCAACATGATTTCATCATCACTTCATAAACTCCTCATTACTTTGGATATTTGCTTTCAAGCATAAATAACTTCATTGGCAACCTAACCATCTTGCATGAGACATACATGAATCACAGAAAAAATGCTACAAGCTCAGGAAAGCCATAGAAAACATTTTATTCCAAAACACAAAATGAGGTATTTCATTTAAAACATTTAAAACTTAATCAGATAACTCCATTTGTTAAAGTCCCAGTTTTTATACTACTTTCAAAATGGTGGAATATGTCATGTGATGGCCAAACCCCTTTTAAAAGCCACACTTAAAGAAAACAGGAATTAATTTTTGACAAGTAGAGCTTCTAAACACAATACATTTACAACAATTTTCCTTTAGATTTTAGATATAAAACAATTTTTGTATAAAACTATCAAAAACATCAAATTATTTATCTAACTAATGCCTTCAACTTCAATAAACATGCAATTGATGTCTGTTCATTTAGACCTGGCAGATTCCCTGCAGTAAAGCGGAGCTGCCAGTACAGCTCTTTTTTTTTCTAATAGGAGAGACCAAGGCCCTCCTCTTATACTTGGGGCCACTTTTTCTAGAATACTGAACTTAAAACCATATCCTGGATACTCTTGAATATGTTTGGGAAAGTTGTTTGTATCTTTCTTCTTCCTAATGTCATATAGATGTTCATACACTCTATCTTTTAACTTTCTTTCAGTCTTGCCTATATAGAATCCAGGACAAGACTGCACACAGCCACATACACCACCCCAGCGGTATCACAGTAATAATTTCCTGACAGCTTAAATAACTGTGAACTAATAGTGAATTGTTCACCTTCAAGAATGTATTTATGAGTGCATATCCCAAACTTGCCCATGTTGATTCTTTTTTTACTACTAACTTATAACCTTTGAAAAATCATCCAATATATTTTTCATGTTTCTACCTTTTCTATACACCACAACTGGTTTCTCACTTAATTTCTGTGTTATTTGCCTGTCTTCCTTAAGAATTAATCATTTTTTTCAAGGACCCATCAATATAAACTGACTATCTGCATTATACATAGTAATGAATGCATTCTTGTAACATTTATTGTTATTGTTGGCCACATTTCCATTACTTATACTTGTGTCCTGCATCCTTGTTATTCTAACTATATCATCTGACCGAGAATGTAGTATAGGCATGAAATAACCACGTTCTCTTTTATTCATTACTTCACATACCAGATTTTCTACAAAGTCATTCTGATATCCTCTAGTATTAAACATTCCTTTTAGGAGCATGGATTCATCCCAAAAAGCACTATCCAGTATAACCATTCATGCCGCTTGCATATTGCCATTTTACAACTGCCCTTTTCTTTATATGAGGGTGGGCACTAGCAAAGTGTAAGAAGGCATTTGAATATGTTGCTTTTCTAAAATTTCAAGATGTAAACCTTACATAGCCAAATATCTAAATAAGCTATAATCACCTCATTCACTTCATATGTAAAGTGCAATAAATCGGTTGTAGTATTTATATTTTCTATAAAGGCTGTTATTCCTTCTTTACTGTCATCTTGTACAACAAAGATATCATCCAGATATTGTAAATAAAGTTTGCAGGAACTCAAATAACTGCTATTAAATAAAAAATTATTTTCCCATTCCATCATTATAATATTAGCAAATAGGGCCCCACAAGCAGACCTCATTGCTACCACTTTGCATTGCAAATAATATTTTCCTTCGAATATAAAGAAATTGTTTCCCATACAATATCCAACAAATTTTCATACAAATTAATTCTGTCCTGTGGTATTCCTTTGTCCATTAAAATTTAGTAAACCATTAAGGCCTAAGTGGTGGGGTATCACAGTATATAAATCTTTAACATCAATGGTTATAAATATATAACTCTCCATATATTCTAAGCTAGTAATTAATTCCAAAAAAAATGCCAAGAATCCTTGCAAACATGGGCCTCTTGGAAAACCAAATGTTTCAATTTTTCATTCAAGAATTTTGTGCATGGATGTATAATAGAGCCTTGGGTATCAACTATAGGATGCATAGGGGGATTTTGTATGCATTTATGAAATTTTGGAATACCAAATAAAATGGGAACTCTGGAGGTAACCACATTCAAATAATTAAACTCATCAATATTTATTTGTTGTTCTATAAATATGTCATTCAACTTGCCTCTTATTCTTCTATATGCCACGTTTACTTCATTTAAAGAAATATTACTGTATTCATCTTCATGTTCATTCTATTTATATAATTATTCTTTCCCATAGCCAAAATTGGGACGGGGGGGGTAACACGTAAATCACTATTTCTCATATCTGTTAATAAACCATATTCAGCAACTGAAATATTGTTTAATGTCCCTCTGTTATTATTACAGTTCAGTCTTAGGGAATTGCATATGTCAAGCTAAACCAAACATCTCCAACATATGCTAATAAAACCAAGAATTCACAGAAAAAATGCTAAAAGCTCAGGGTAGCCGTAGAAAATGTTTTATTCCAAAACACAAGATAAGTGCTTTCATTTTAAAACACTCAAAACTTTATCAGATAACTCCACTTGTTAAAGTTCCATTTTTATACTACTTTCAAAATGGTGGAATATGTCATGTAATAGCCAAGACCCTTCAAAATGTCACATTTAAAGAAACAGGAATTAATTTTTGCCAAGTAAAACTTTTAAACACAATACATTTACAACATGTTTCCTTAAACACAACACATTTTGCATAAAACCATCAAAAACATCAAATTATTTATCCGACTAATTCATTCAACTTCAATAAACATGCAATTGATGTTTGTTCATTTAGGAAGATGAGTCTTGGAACTTGAGAACCTAGATAAAAGCATTCAGAAAGGATGGTTCCAACACTGGTCTCCATGACAAGTTATTTTTAGGTAGAAGGAAAATTCTGGAGTAGAAACCTTTCATTCTGTCGAAGGGAGGGACCATATCTATGACCCCTGAGTCCAGCATGTGCCTGAGTATAGTAGAAAATAATGAAGTCCGTTTAGGTCAGTGAGGGAGACCGATGTTCCTTCCACTGCCAACTGTAACATCTACCCATGACATTGAGCACTCATTTGTCAGAAACCAATGACATCCAGGCTGCCTTGTTGAAAGCTTACTTTCATGGTGGAGAACCTGGAAATGATGGATGCGAAGCCTTGGCATTGTCATAAGTCAGAAGGGGGATTATCCTTTTGGGGAAAGAAACCCTCTTGTTAGGTTTAGAGGAGTTCTCATCCTTTCATTTCCTTTTGTTACCCTGGCTTTTCTTTGGCTGTGAAAGTGTTTTCTGAACATCTATATATGCCTAATTGTCTTTCTGATCATTCTCTAAGCTGTCTGTACCATTTCTCCAGCAAGTTTTAGGTTATGCAGCATCACTGCCTTCCTACTCCTCTTAAATGGGAAATGAAATCCCAGCTTAAATCATAGTTCAAGTGCTGCTACCTATGTTCTAATAAGCAATGAAATTAATGTCTTTTTTTATGACATCAACAAAGTGATTTTCTCTATTCATGACTCAAAAAGAGGGTAATTCCATAACATGCTCCATCCTTGTATTCCTAAAATATGTCCCCATTGGGTGATATGACCTGCCATGTGCAATGCAGTCATACCTAAATATCTAGAATGCATGAAATGTTGCCTGCAGTTGCCTCAGAAACACTGCCTGACAACTCCATCTGTTTCCATGTTAATTATCTTGCTCCCACCAATACAGCACCCACATCGCCACCTTGATTTAATATTTAACATTTGTCTGACTGGGAAACAGCAGCCTTTTGGGTACAGGTCCCTTCCAGAGTCAATGATGTATAACAGTGTCATGTTTACCCAGACCCAAGTCCTACCTGGAAAGCCTTGTATGCAACATCTGCACTCATCATATATTATCATCAGTTACTTGATTAGTTATTGGCTTTGTTAATTGTAACGTGTGCCCATATTACAGAATTATTAAAGGTTCATTTCTCCCTCTGATTTTCTCATATGCTTTGTTGCACCATGTTCTATTGCTCCAACATTCATTTATTGTCCTTTTTTTCCCCTCACATCTATTTATCAAAGAAAAGTGTTCAGATATTCCTCATTCTCAGTCTCTTGTCTCAGTTTGTCTGAAAGAAGATATTGTAACTGTGGCTGGATGAAGTAACTGCCCCAATCTTACCCCCTCCCCATAACTCCAGTAAGATGCTGTCATTTTCCATGTCTGGCCTGCCTTTATTTGCCCTACATTGGTTCAGAAGCTTGGTTAAGTGTATGAGAACCTAGGCAACCTTTACAGATTTAACTCGAGTAGCTGAACACTTTTTTCATTCATCAACAAACATGTTCACACACCTGGTTAAAAGGCCATTTGTCCCTAATAAAACAGTTTGCAAAGTAATGTGGACAAAATAGGCTGACAGAGATGATTGAAATATAAACTGAAACCCTCTTTACAGAGGGACAACACTTTCATAAAGTACTATGGAGTCAGTGCACACAAGATACAAAGTACAGCAGCTTTAACAAAATAATGATGTTTCACTGTCTGAAATGTGCGTTAACATGGGACAAGACAATTACAAGATGTGTTCCACTGAATTATAGTGCAGACAGAACAGAAATATAGTGCAGACCAAGGATAACTAGCTGCAATCATGCATGCATGTCACAGAACAGCAAACCTAATGCAGCAGCTGATAAGCAGATAAAAATCAAAGGCACAAAATACAATAGTCTAAATGCAGCATAAACACACAGTATCATAAGGAACACATGTGAGGGGACAGGGGCAGCTATTAGATGTATACTTCAATGGTGTAGCTTAAAACGGACTGTCACAGGGTAAGGGCATGTAAGGCATAAGATACAGCAGTCTCACAGTTAACTGATAACATGCTGCTGCAACACTAAGTTACAACACTTACAACGGTTCATGTAGATAAACTGGAACTATTACAATATGTATGTATGTATAGTCAAATCCTGCGGATAGTATCAGCATTCAAACAGTAAATTACATCTCTTATTGCCATCAGTAATGTGCATCTGTAGAACAAAATAGTGTGCTTGTGCTACAATACATGTTGTTGCAAAGGTTTTACACTACCTTGTGAAGTGTGCATGGGGGGTGTTGTCACATGACTGTTCATGTGATTTGTCTGTGCAATCAACAAGTACTGTGTGCATGATATATATACAGACCTGACATAATGTAAGTGCTAGTCCTTTATGTGGGCTGCAATATTGTTGGATATTTGACTTGCTTTTGTGATCTCCTGTACCTTCACAAATCAAGCACTCCCACAAATACCAGAAACGCTGCTTCAACAGATCAATAGAGCAAGGCAGAGAGACAGATTCATTACTCAGCGCCTTCCTCACCTCTAGAATAGACTCCTCCTGCAATGTGCTACCCAGTCTTCTTTTACACAAGACCTGGATAATTGGTTGGGTATTCATAAATTCACCCCAGGCTTGATAGGCCCAACCCTCCTTGAAAGGGAAGATATAGTCTAGGGTGGGAAATGGCAAGGTGTAATGGTTGTAAATCTCCATATCCTTCAACTTCTTACAATTCATATGAACTAGTAACATCCATCTGTCATGATCTCACAGAAAATCCATTTCCTTTCTGATACCATATTAGGTGCAGCATCAAGTGTACCACATAGTTGTCCACAAAAACTTCAGTATGCCTACTGGCCACAGGCCCTTCAGTGGGCTGCCTTCAGTATACTAATCAATGCAATGTACTTATCTTGTGCATCTGCTTTAGACCTGCGTAAATGCAGATTCCCTCACAAGGCTGCTCTAACAATAACTCAGGCTTAGTACTGCTAGGTGCAAGTAGCATTAATTTGCTTATCTGACTGGTTATGATCATAGATTAACCAAACCTGGATCAGTACTTGATACACAAGAAATCTGACAAAAAGAACCTTATGGTGTTTAATCTATTCATATCTTTCTTGCAAAACTGCTGTTCACAAGTAAACCATCAATATGTGGCACCCTTTTATTTATTTATTTATTAATTTATTGACATTTTCTTACTGGGAAAAGCCAAGCGTGCCTATTTTCAGAAGAGGCTTGATGAAAAAAGCTCCTGCCGCATTATAATTTTAAGAATGTAACACTAAAAATCATAGTATATCACATTACAAACAGATAATAGCACTAACATAATATATAATGTAATAATATTAAGATGTATAAGTTTGATAAATGCTATATATTAATAACCATAAGGTGAATTAAGATTTTTGAGCAGACAGCTGTAGGTAATACAAGAGGAATAGTAAGCTATTAATATGAGAGGAATAACATGGGAAGACAGTATAAAGTGAATCAGAGTATAAAAACGGAAACAAAGGATAGGTCTGGAAGGGGGAGATTAGGTCCCGTGTAAAATAAGAGAAATGAATGAGGGGAAAGATCAGGTCGGGGGGATTGATAAGGTATAATTAATGAAAACATTGGGGAGTGAATTCTAAAGTAAAGAAGTAAACAGAGGGCAAGAGTAGGTGGTGGATAGGCAGATAAGGACAAAGGAGTTTAGCTTGGATTAGAACGTGAGCAGATCCAGGATTTGGATAAATATTCTTTTAAAGAGAGTTGAAGGCTAGAGAGTTAATATTTATTCTAATGGCTAGAGGTAAGGAGCTCCAATTTTTGGCTATAGAGTAGGAGTAGATGCTTTGGTTAGATGATTTAGTAGGTTTATAAAGTCAGAGGTGGGTTTATTCTTTGGAGAGGTTGATTGGGGAAGTATTTGTCAAGTATATAGGTGTAATGGCAGGGGAACCTTCAGGTTTATTGATGATGATGTGAGTAGGAAAGGTGCCAGTTAAATGACTTTAAAGTGGGTCTATATTAGATCACCGAATGCTTAAAAAAGCGAACGTTGATTATTCGACCCTTTGTAAATGAAAGCTTACAATTATGAACTGCCAGAACAGCGATTTTTTTCCTAGGGAAAAAAAATCGCTGTTCCAAGAACAACTACAAAAAAATACTTTAAACATTACATTAAGTGGGAGGCTTAGCCCCCCACACCCCCCCTACTTAAATATACCAACTCTGAGACCGCATTACAGTGCCGGAATCGGCAAAGTAATGAAGCGGCCAAGCGAATTCTTTCCCAGGGAAAGAATTCGCTTAAAAGGCGCTTCGATATTTTGCCGTTTCAGGCTTTTGAGTTAGACGAAGATGCATTCGAAATAATGCGTCTTTGGTCTTCTAATAGGGAACCTTTAAAGCTGTGCATTGATGGGAGTAATATGTTACACTAGTTGCAAGCCTACCAGTTTTGCTATAGCAAATTTCCAGTTTTATTTTTAAAAAACTGTAGGTTGGTAACAATTGGAGCCCCATATAGTGATGAGGATAAAATGTAGGTCATAGCAAATATTGTTTTGGTTGTTGTTTTAAGGAAGCGTTTATGACTATACCGCATCCCAAGTTTCTGCCATTTTTTATTTCATTTTGGATGCGTAGGTCAGACTTAAGATTCTCATCTATTATCACACATTAGAGTTTGGTGTGGGGAACTGCTACTATTTCTGTATTGTTTAAGGAGTGAATCTTGAACTTAGTTGTCTTGACTTTCTGATGTAGGAGTAAAGAGAATAAGCTTGTATTTCTTGGGGTTTAGTATGAGCTGGGAATTGTCAAGACAGGTCTCCAGAGAAGTGAAAGCTGCTTGTGTTATGTGCTGTAGGAGTGATACACTAGACGGAGAGCAGTTGATTGTAGATTCATCTGCATATTGAATTAGGGAGACTTGATAGAAGGAATTATAGAGATTATTGATGAAGCCATTAAAGAGTAGGGGACCAAGGATGGATCCTTCAGGAACACCTGTGATACTGGGTAGGTAAGTTAAGTTATTCTAATGGTTAATTTGCAATTGAGTATAATATTTTTTTGTCCCTGGTTACAGAGTTTATTGGTTTATTGGCTTTCTTCTTTTGCCATTCATTCCATGCTTTGTCTCTATTGTTCATAAGGTGTGTATGTGACTTCAAGAGCCATGATTAGATTTAATTATTTTTGTACATAGAGGTTTAAAGTTATTAAGGATGCCTAGAAATGTTGTGTTTAGATGATCTACAGCTTTGCCTAAAGGTAGAGTTTTTAGGACAGACATTTCATGATTTTTATTGCGTCAAGAAAAGACTGCTGGTTAAATTTTTAGAGATCATTCATTGCTTTATATTTATGTTTTTTGGTCAATTGTAAAATAGTTGTATGGGCATAAGCTGGTAGGTGGTCACTTAGTGTATCTGGTACTGTACCAGCAGTATAAAAATTACCTTGGATGGTAATCAAAATCCAGTCAAGGGTGGAGTTCTGTTTATTATTTTAATTATATCTGGTTGGTGTTTTGATAAGTCGAGTGATCTCAGATATGTTCGTGTTGGCTGTTAGGATGTTTTGTCAGACAATATTAACGTCGCCTAGAATGGCAGTTTCATTGGTAATCGTAGTGGATATCTAGGATGGTATGTCTTCTAGGGTGGGAATGTTGAAGTCAGGGAGGGCTATATGATGCATAAGATTTTTGTGTCATTTACGTTTAAAGAAGGGAATAAGAATTTCAGCATTGGTGAATTTAAGGATGGAATTTGTATAAGGATTAAAAAGGTAAGATTAAGGGAAGAATAAGGTTATTCCACCTGCTTTGTTTTGCAAATGTTGCAAACTATGTTTGCATTTAATGCTTGTAAAGTAAATGCAATCCATTGCATCCATGGTCTTGCTTATACTCTTATAAATGTTAGTATCAGCTGGCTTCCCCTCATTTCAGCTCTCAGGATTGACTTATGTTACCTGTATATAACACAAATCAGTATAGCATATTCCAGTCTCTCCAGTGACTGCCAAGTAGTCCTACAAATCACGTCACCTACCTTTCAAAGACATACAGTTTAAATTGCTGGTTTGACAGAAGTTGTCTCCCTAACCAATTTTCTTCATACACATAGATTCACTTTTACAGATGCAGTTCAACTGGACAGGTACTTTCCTTAGAAGTAATGGTTATATTCTCTCTCTCTGACAGATTTTTTTTTTTTGGCAGGGAAACTACATTGCATTGCAGATTTCCCACTACCAACTAAATTTATTCTACCTAAACTGTCCTTCCTCTGTTACCTGAGCTCAGGAAAGTAAAAGTCTGCAGGAATCTTGCCAGTTTGTCAGGTAGATTCCACTCAAGCATGCATGCTCTAGTTGTGTCCTTAAAGTGGTCTTTGCCTGCCCTTTCCTCCCTCCCTCTATGATGTATGCTTCCATGTCTTCAGTAGGAGAAGTAGTGCCAGGTCTTTTCTTCAAACTGCATGCTTTCTTCCAGTATGGAAATAGGGAATCCGAATGTTATATTTCTATTTTCTTTCCTAATTCTTCTGTTAGGTAATGTGTAGCCAAATCCAGATCCTCATTATGTCATGTGGAAGTCGGTGTTATTTTGGATAATGCTGATAAAGTCGTATTCCTTGTGGCAAAAAGTTCTTCATGTACAAGTTTACACTAACCTCTAACACCCTAATGTTCAAATCTTCTTACACAATTACATCAAACTCGTACTGTAGCACACAGTGCTTTAAATGATTATTTGTTGGTTGGGTGATCATCCAATTAATGTAAGGCTCAGTGTGGCTCTGTATGCTGAGGACAGGTGATCACCCCCTCAATACAAACTGGTAATTTTCAGTTTGATGTTATTTAGCACCCACTCTCAGCATATTTTCTGTACCTCATCTCTCCCTCACTGCCTCACTTAAATCATCATTAGAAAAGGAAATATCCTGTTGCTGCGGATTGTAATGCAGATGGAACAAGAAAATGTTTTGTCTCTGTTTCTGTTCAAAATACATTAAGCTGTAAACTGATCCACATACGCAATATTGCATCCAGAAGAGATAAAGAACTTATGTCTTACCATAATGTTCCATCTGTGTTGTTCATCTTTATTCATTCATTACATGTAGGTTCTGAGCTGATCCTTCATTCTGACTTGCCCGTTTTTCCAAGCCCGCGCCAGACAGAAACTCTCAAGCTAAGTCATTCCCCTAGTGCCCTTCTCCACATATAGTGCCTTCTCCACATTACCTCAGATTGATTTTGCCTAGAAGACAGGACAGATTCTAAAGAGAAACCAGAGGCTTTCTCTTAGCAACTTCCTTATCAGGATTAAGGACCATAAGCGAACCTCCAAGAGCCTTAGGAGGGGAAAGGTGGGAGTGATTGTAATGAATGAATGAAGATGAACAACACAGATGGAACATTACGGTAAGACATAACTTCTTTATCTGATGTTGTTCATCTTCATTCATTCCTTACATGTGGGACAGAGTCCCTAGCTACCTTGTTTCCTGGGAGGCCTTATGGAAGGATGTTCCTGAGTACCATCGAACCAAAAGCAGCTCTTCCCCTGGAGACCATGTCCAATTTGTAATGTGTGATAATGGTATGAGAAGAGGCCCATGTTGCTGCTGCACAAATGTCATCCATGGAAACCCTTGCATGAAAAGCTACAGAGGTTAAAACTGACCTTGTGGAATGTGCCTTGATCTAAGAAGGAATAGCAGCTTTGTTATGATGGTATGCATAGGTGATGCAATCTCTTAGCCACTTAGATAAGGTAACCATAGAAACAGATTTTCCCATATTTATGGACAGAATAAGAGATGAAAAGTTGGTCAGACATTCTGATAGACTTTGACTGATCAAGATAAAAATGCAGTTGTCTGTGGACATCGACCAAATGCGACGTGTACTCCCCTTTATTAGCAAAATTTGGGAAGAAAACTGGCAGGGCTATCGTTTGGTTAATAGGTCAGAAATCACTTTTGCTAAAAAGGAGGGATTTGTCCATAGGGATACTCTGTCTTTATGAAAAACTAGATAGGGACAATTCACACACAAGGCTTGTATTTCTGAAATACATCTAGCTGACATAATGGCTACCATGAACAAGGTTTTCCTAGACAGGAATTTCAGATCACAGACGGCTGCAGACTCGAAGGGGGAACTTGGTAAGGACTTGAGGACCAAGGTAAAATACCAAGGCTCAATTGGCTGCTTCAAAGAGCCTGATACATAAGACTCCCTTCAGAAAAATTTTACATAGTCTATGAAAAATTAGAGAGGAGCCATCAAACCCATTATGGCAGTTGGATATTGCAGAGAGATAGACTCGTATTGAAGAGGCTGCAGCGCTGGATTCAAGAAGGTTAGACAGATATTCTAAGACTGTAAATACTTGCATCAAAAAAGGACATAATTCCTTTTTGTGACACCAAATAGAAAATCGCTTCCATTTACTAAAGTAAAGCCTCCTGGTGGATGGTCTATGAGAAGCCAGAAGTATATGATGAACAGGAGAGGATAGGTTACTTTGCCTGGCAATCAGTGGAAGAAAAACAAAAATGAGGCAGGTAACCAAACGAAAACCACAGATACATATAAATCCACTCAGTTCTTTTATTAATGATTAACCACTTTTGTCAGGAACTCTGACTTCATTAGAATAATTAATACATGAAGCATAAAATTTACTTACATCATTTCCTATAAAAATTAACCATTAAAGTAATTATGTAAAATAAAATTGAACACTTGTATATTAAAATGACTGACAACACATCAAACCATATCCTATAAAAATCACATAAAATACATTGATTTAAGTTTCAACAATGCCATTATACTGACCCTCTCATTAAGGCCAGGTCTTACACTAGCATTAAGTTTGATTTGCCACTTTAATTCTAAAAATTCAAGATAATCTTCCACTGGACCCCTGGATGGTTTGATGTGTCAGTCATTTCAATATACACATGTTCAATTTTATTTTACATAGTTCCTTTAATGGTTAATTCTTATAGGAAATGATGTAAGTAATTTAGTGCTGGGGGAGGGTATTTAAACTTTGTGCTTCATGTATTATTTATTCTGATGAAGTCAAAGTTCCTGATGAAAGCACTTAATCATTAATAAAAGAACTGAGTGGATTTATACATATCCGTGGTTTTCACTTTGCTACCTGCCTCATTTTTGTTTTTCTTGGTTTGTGCATTGCTTGGATTACTGGCAATCAATGGAAGTGGAGAAACCAAGCTTTCAACTTGAGGCATGCTATATTTGGGTGAATCAGACCCTGTGTATGTGATACCAGGTCTGGAGTTGGATCCAGAATCCAGGGTTGATGAATTAGATGAGGCCATAGGAAGGGGAACCAAATTTGTTGAGGCCAATAGGGGGCAATGAGGATTACTCTGCTTCTCAATCAAAGAGCCTTTTATCAGAAATTGTGGGATCAGAGGGAGAGGAGGATAAGCATAGAGGAGACCCGTGGGACAATTGTGTAGGAGAGTGTCCCTCGGGGACTCCCCCTGTGGGGGAATTAGGACAAAGTAGCTGCTGCATTTGTGATTTGCAGGGGAAGCAAACAGGTCACAGCAAGGCTGGCCCCAGTGACTGAAAATCTCTGTCACCACTGCAGGACTGAGGGACCACTTGTGAGGCAGGCGAATGCACATGCTCAACTTGTCTACAATCATGTTGGAATCCCCAGGAATGTGCATTGCTAGTAGAAAGTGATTGGAACCTATCACCCTATGTCAGATTCTCATGGCTTCTCGACATAATGGGTAGGATCTGATTCCCCCCTGTTTGTTTATATACCAGACTACGGATATGTTGTCTGACTACATGGCAATTGTTCCTGAAGGGAGGACAGATTGGAATGCTTGCAACGTGAAGAGCATTGCCCTCAGTTCTAGAAAATTGATATGCAAGTTGCCTCCAAGGGTGGCCAAGTGCCTTGGCCCACCTGTCCCTGGTAATGTCCCCTTCACCCAATCAGGGAGTTGTCCATGGTGACTATAGTTCTGTGTTGTGAAGGGTAGAAAGGACAGCTCCATAGATTTTGGTCTGGCTGTATCCACCACAGGAGATCTTGTTTGCTCTGGTTGGTTATCCTGATCTGGTAAGACATGGGTAGGTCCAAAGGAAACCATTGTGTTATCAGTAACCACTGGAGAAGCCTCATGTGTAATCTCACTAAAGGAAACATAATAATGGAGGCTGCCATGGACCCTAAGAGTTGAAGAACTGCTCAGGCCGACACTTTTGTCTGGTTCAATATCACTTGAAGCTGCAGTCTGAGTCTCTGTAGCCTGTGCTTCTAGTTGTGTATTTTAGTTGTTGAGATGGAGTAAGTTTGCATTTGCTCTCGTTCACTGTAATGCTGAAGTCAGAAGTTGTCGGGTATGATGAATCACTGACAATAGTTGATGCTTGGTTGAGGCAGTAAGGAGCCCATCATCCAGATATGGCAGCACCTGGAATCCTTGCATTCTTAACTGAGTTATCACCACTGCCATGTATTTGGTAAACACTCTGGGAGCTGTAGAGAGGCCAAAGGGCAGTGCTTGAAATTGGTAATGGTTGGCTCCCAGCCAAAAGTGGAGAAATCTTCTGAAGCATTTGTCCATTTTTATGTGGGAATACACATCCTGAAGATCTATAGAGCACATCCAATCATCTTTTCCCAAAAAGGGGAGTATAGACTGTACCGTAACCATCTGGAACTTTACTTGTTTGACACACATGTTTAGGATGCTGAGGTAAAGAATTGGCCTCCAGTCCCCTGTTTGTTTTGGCACTAAAAAGAGTCTTGAGTAAAACCCAGATTCTATCTGGTCTGGGGGAAATGTTTGGATGACTCTTTTTTGAAGCAGCTTTTGAATTTCTATAGCTGCAAATTCCCTTAGACTGGGTGGAATGTTGGGAATGCGCCTTAACGGCTTTGGCATTGAGTTGAAGTGAATGTGATATCCTTTGGTTATTACTGTCTGCACCCAAGAATCTGTAGTTATTTCCTGCCAGCCAAAGTGGTGCAGAGACAACCTCCTACTGCTTCCAGAGGCAGCCAATTGGGCCATTCCTAATCACCTCTGATAGGGCTCATCAGAGAAAGAATCCCTGGATCCCTGGTTACGTGGACCCCCTCTGCCTCTGAAGGGGAATCTTCTGTTTGTATTACCCCCTCTGTCCCAGGAGGAAAATTTGCCAAGTGTGTCACAGAAAAGCCCTTGGGATTTTTTGTACCACATTTTCCCACTCCTCTGGTTCCTGGACTAGAGTATCTGAGAAGTGGAAAAATGAACACCCAAGGCAGACAAGGTCTTACCGTCCTTTTCACACCTGGATAACATATTCTTAACCTTAGGGCCAAATAGAGATGTGGCTTCTATGGGGGCATTAAGGAAGGAAGACCTGAAAGGGTTTGCAAAATTACATAACTGCATCCAGGCATGGTGTCTAGCCAAACCACCAGTGCATGCTGCTCAGAATGTTTCCTCTGGGGAATCAACGTGCTTCCTCTTGCATGTTCTCTTGCAGGGAATCTCCTTGAGGGGAGCATCAGAGGAGAAACCCACAGACGGGGAACCTAGCTGAAGGGTGTCTTGAGGCTATTGACCCCCTTTGTCCAGAAGCAGTGAGTTGTGAAAGCTGTAGTGCAGAGGAAGGACAAGGGAGTATCTCCGATGCAGTTGCATCCAACTGGGAGCCTGTGGAGGCTAGTGCTCTCTCCATTGTTTGGAAGGCAGGACCCCCCCCAAGGAGGGATGGGAGCCCAGAACCAAAAGAGACAAACTCAGAATCAGGGTCACACCTTGCCCTGAAGGATCCACTGCCAAGGAGGGAGCCACAGGAGGAAATAGGCCTGTCAAGGCGACTGGCATCAAGATCAGCGCAGGGAAGGTAGGTGCTGTACCCGGGTATACAGTGACGGCAGGCCACTCAGTCCAGGACCCAAGGAAGGCCTGGGTCTGAAGTAGACTCAAGCCAAAGAGAAGTCTTTGGCACCAAGGTCAGGTCTACTTTTGGTGCCGAAGCAGCTAAAACAGGGATTGCAGTCAGTGATGGTTCTTCCAAAACCTGCAAGGAGGTTGGAGGAGGAAAATATTGTGGGGTTCTTGGAGCAGAACCCTCGGCTCCAGAAGGAAGGGAGGGTTGAACACATCAAATTCCGACAGACTCTTGGAGGAAAAAGTGGATAACCCAGATGGTGACACAGGGCATTCCAGAAAGGGGCTGAACTGTTGGCCATAGAAGGGGTCCACCGAGGGGGAGTATCTGGTCCTAGGAAGTGTATCACCGCTCTGTGCTGAGGCTGAATGGCCAGTATGACATTCAGGGAGGGGGGAAATGACTGGGTCTAGGATGACTATTGGCACAGAAGACTATGTTGGTGCCAAAGTAGTCATTACAGAAGTTGTTGGTGCCGTGGTCGGTGCAGTCAGAATGATCAGTGCCGAATGAGGGCTGGTCAGTGCTGATACAGTTGGATCTTTCGGAGCCAAGGTAGATTGTTTAGACCTCAGAGCCAACGACTCTTTATGAGCTAACTTATGCACCTTAGGTCTTGGTTCTGATATTTTGGCCTCATGAGGAGAAGAGGGTAAAGACTTACTCTTCTTTTTGTCTTCTTTTTTGGGAGGCAGAGAGGCCTCTGACTCAGAGATCACCTCCACAAAAGGATATTTTAGTAAGCCAGCAAGCATAAGTTTATTTTTATGCTCCTCGAGCATGTGGGAGCTAAAACCCCTACGAATGTCACAAGGAGGTTTCTCAGAGAGGTGAGGCACCCTCAAACAATATACACATTCAACATGGCTGTCCACATTTGGCATTTTTCTGTCACATTTACCACATGTCTTAAAACCAGTGATTCTGTTTTTCTCCAACGTATTGGGAAATTCAACAACAACAATAACAACCACAACAACAAGATACTAACAGGAAAAAATATAAAACTTCAACTTTTTTTTTTTTGGATAGAAAATGGGAAAGAGTAAATACCAGCTATGGTAAAGGAAAAAAAACCTGAATGGGTAAAAGAAGAAAGAAGTACCAACAATTGTACGAAGAATACCAAACTGGTAGAAAGGGAAAATTTGGAAAGACACTAAGAAAAAGGTTTGACAGGAAGAAAAAAAAAACTAACAAAAACTGTGGAAAAAAAAAAAAATATATATATATATATATATATATATATATATATATATATATATAAACGAGATCTGGGGTAATGTGGAGAAGGGTGCTATGGGAAAGAATTAACTTGAGAGTTTCTGGCTGGTGTGGGCTTGGAAAAATGGCTGGGTCAGAACCAAGGATCAGCCCCAAACCCACATGTAAGGAATGAATGAAGATTAACAACATCAGATCATATCTTATATATAATGCCACCAATGACTAGCTTAATGTCCTCAACCCAAAAGGACTGTAGCCGATACTTAAATTGCAATTATTTCTTTTTTATTAATTTAACATATTTACAATATATACACAGAAAGGAAGAAATGCAACTTCACATATTCTTATACAATCATAGGAATACATTTAATCATCAAGTTAATCTTATATAATTAACACATCTTGGTATTTCATTAGAAAAAGTTATCTGAACCACTAAAAGTCTCAGTATGATTTATAGATCTTATTCTGATCACTTCTTTTTCAGTTTTACATAGTATTTCTGTTAAATTTAAAAATTATTTGAATGTAGGAACTGAGTTTGATTTCCAATTTTTTGTAATAACTTTTCTAACAACTACCAAGAGAGCCCAGAACATTTTTTGCTCTTTCCTTTTACAGTTACATTAAGTGGAACACGCATAAGTATTACTAATCTAGTTAAAGAACAATTATCAGACCCTGATCCCTTAAAAATTTACTTCTCAACATACATTTAATTTTTCACAATTTAAAAACATGTATCCAATCAGGTTTTCCATCTTTCCTACATCTCCAACAAATTGAAGAAGTCATTTTACTAAACTTAAAGAGTTTTTAGGAAGTAACAAACATTATATGTATATATTATCACATTAAATCTTTCCAGTATAAACTTGAAAAAGTTTGACTAACTGACTTAAGTATCAAAGTTTTATTCTTACTGTCTATTGAGTCACTGAATCCACTACTATCTATAAGTATCAGAATTTTGCATTGAAATTATTATTATTTATAATTAACTTATTTAGCTTGGACAAGTCTCCTTCGATAACAGCATTCATATAATGGGTGAATAGTATTCTGTCCTTTTCACACATATTATCCACAAATTCATTGGCTTTCTTAATGATGCTTAATATTAACTGGTTACCAGATTCATCTAACTTATATCCTTTAATTAAATATTATAGAGACTTAGCTTTCACTTTTTCAAAGCAACCAGACCATAATACTAATCCATTGCTTTTTAGTAACTTCATTTTAACATTGTTCTGAGTTTCCTTAAATCTAGAGGTATGTGCAATGGGAAAGCACACACATTTCCATTTTTATATTAATAGTTTTAAAAACATATTTCTTAACTGTTTTAAGAATTGATTTCATATATGCAGAGTCTAAAGATTGAAATGAATTTCTTTTTAAGGTAAATTTTGTTAACCAGATGAAAGGGTTATTACATATTTATAATTTATCATATTTAATAAACTTATAAGAATTTAGTATAATTTGCTCCTGGATGGTTTTCCATTGACTAGTGTAAGTTGAGTATATCCAAAGTATAATAGAGTTAAAACTTGCAGCAACATAATCTGATTCAACATCTGGGAAGCTAATACCACCATACTCCAATAATCTTATATGACTTCTATAAGCAATTCTCAGCTTTTTAGGATACCATAGGAATGAAGTTAATATCTTTTCCATTTTCTTTAAAATGCCAGGTATTAAAGCTGTTGAATGCAAGATATATATTTATATATAGATATATACATAGATCCCTATCATATGATAGAAACCTCATTTGACTGAAACGCATTTGACTGAAACCATAAGATTGAAATTTCAAAAGACTGAAAAGTCACTTGACTGAAACCCATAATACTGAATTTCAACATACTAAATTGTAAACTGGACCATATAAAACCAAACTAGGTGGGAAGTTGTACCCCCCACACCCCCTAACTATATATACTAACTCCAGGATTGCACTACAGTGGGGAAAAGGGCATATACCTTTCAGTACCTTACAGTAGTCTACATGCTGTCACTATTATCCCCACTGTAGTGCGATCCTGGAGTTAGTATATATAGTTGGGGGGTGTGGGGAGCACAGCCCCCCACATTGGGGGTGTGGAGGGGTGTAGCCCCCCACCTAGTCTGGTTTTGTATGGTCCAGTTTAAAATTTAGTATGTTGAAATTGAGTATTATGGGTTTCAGTCTTATGGGTTTCAGTCAAGTGACTTTTCAGTCTTTTGAATGTTTTTGAAATTTCAGTCTTATGGTCTCAGTCAAATGAGTTTCAGTCAAATGAGGTTTCTATCATATGATAGGGATCTATATATATATATATATATATATATATATATATATATATATATACACACACACACACACACACACACACACACACACACACACACACATCTATAAAATTTGGAGTAATATAATTATTTTAATAAGTACTAACCTATCCTCAAAAGTAAAAAAAATTCATTCCATTAATGAGAAGTAACACTTCTTCAATTACTTTTTCAAAATTATTAATAAAGTTGCTCACATTTTGATAGATTTTATTCCCAAATATTTTATTTTCCTTCTCAATTATATTTATCTTTAAACTTACTATTTAGTAATTTATTTAACACAAACATTTCAGTTTATTACTGAATTTCGGCAGCAATACTTCTTGAAACTTTTCAATTTTCTCATCTATTTCTTTGATAATCATTTACATCTCCTATAGTTAGTAAATATTATCTGCAAAAAGCTACAGTTTAGATTGACAATCTCTGTTAATTGAGACTCCATCAAATTTTTCATTGCTGCTTATGCTATTAGCTGGGGGTTCAATAACCAATGCACAATATCAATGGGACAAGGTGCACCCTCATTTTGTGCTTTTGTTTAAAGTGAATCCTTGAGAAATGTAAGATCCAATTCTAACATATGCTTTGATGTAATTCTGATTATTTCTGTATATGTGATACCTGGAATTGTGCTTCACATAAGCTTCACCACCCAGTCTGCAATAGATGGTTAACTAAAGCTGATATAGTTGCAAAAAAACCTGAGAGTTGAACTTCCATGGCCTACATTAGACATAAAAGACTTAAATCCAAATTCTGTAGGAGCATAGGAACAATAAATGGAAAATTTTCACAGGGACCATGAGAAGCCTAGCAATATACTCTTTAAGCATCAGAAGCTAGGAAGGGGTGAAGGAGGCAGTTACCCTCAGCCCAAAGTGTTAGGGTAGATGACCAGAAATTTTTTTTTTGCTCCTGATATAAACACAAGGGCAGGACTGCCGAGTGTGAGGGTGTTAAGATCAGGCACTCCCCCACTCCTCCTTAGAAAACAAAGAAAGAGTGCCAGATCAGAGATCAACCTCTTTTTTGTGCTCTCACAGCATGAATGTAAAAGGCATTAGGACCTGGCACTCTTCCTTAGGAGAGGAGGGAGGAGTGCTAGATCAGAGAATGGACCTTACTTTTTTGCTGGTGAGAATGGGTACCACACTGGGTGCCAAATGAGCCTGCTAGAGCTTTGTTAAGTATATATTTAAAGGTTTTTGTCACCCTGTACAAGTACTTAATAGTAACCACCTCCCAAATCAAGCAGGGTTATACATGATGGAATCATGTTGACTCACCAAAATTAGTTCAGCAGAAATAAAAAATACCAAAACTTCTCACCAAAACTGTCTTCAAAGATAAGATAAATATTTTTTTCTGGGGGCTAGGACCCCTGCACCTCCTGTGTGGGTTGGACACCCCACAGACTTACATATACCAACTCCGGGGTAATATAACAGTGGAGAAAGAGGGAAACTCCACTTTTGGCAAAGTTAGCTTCAATGAACACTCCTCAGATATTTTACATCCGTCTAAACTAACTTAGCTGATTTGACACATTCCCATACTTAACAACACTGGTGTAAATTTATGTCTACACATCCAATCATCAAGTCTAGCCTTAAAGGCAGACAAAGTAATATTCTGCTTGACCTATAGTAGCAACTTATTTCCTAGGCTGGGAGTATATTCATTTAGGAACCTATCCCCTCAGTGAGGCTTGTTGCTTTGTTCATGTAAATTTATGCTCCTAGTTCATGTCTGTAGAGCCATTGGTTTTCTGAATGAATAAGAGGTGAAATAGGATTGTGGCTTTCATGTCTTGCAAGCAAGATAAAGGTCACTTCAAAGCAATTTGTAGTTACAGAGTATAAAGAGAGTTGTGCTAATCTATCAGCCTAGTTGAAGGATTAAAGATCTTTCATTTCTTTTGGTTACAATACGATGGGATATGTACATAGTGAAAGTGTTATTCTATTTTATGATGGATCTGATAAGGGAAGAGTGCAGTGGTAAGATGACTTACTTGGATCTTAAAGATAGTCCTTTGGAAATTAACTGGTCCAAACTGAATTCCCTGACTATGGAGGAAATGTGATGATCAAATAAAAAAGAGTTGTTGACATATGTATCCAGGTTTATTACTATATCTGTTTGAATATGGGTACCACTTATTGGGTGGGAACAGCATTTTTGCTGAACACTACTGTGCTGAACTTTTGCATTTAACTTGAAAATATTTCCAGTACACCAGTTATCCACATGTTCCAACCCTTTTTGGATCAGTTTAGTATCCATGGATAAGAGGATGACAGTATGCAGCCTGCAGTAAACAAACTTGATTTACTATACTTCAGGGATATTGGCATGGATGTCTGCAAAATAAATTTCAAACACAAGAGGGCCCAGAAGTGATCTTTTTGTTAACTCACTAGTTCTAATTGTATGTCAAGATATGGTACCAGGAACTTTCACAGCTTGGGATTTGTTGGATAGCTAATCTGCAATCCAGCAGTCAAGGTATAGGTTTACATTAAGTTTGTATAACTTTTTCAATAATGCCATCATGAGGGATAGCGGATAGTGCCACTGTTCATAGCTTCTGAAACATTTTCAATGCAGCTTACTAGGTTCAAGAGACAGATTCTGCCCTTCAGAAAATCACACTGGTTGGGATTCAGATCAGTTAAGTTACCTATGTCTTCATGAATGAGTTCTGCTATGATATAGTCCATAAATTTGAAGAAACTGATAGGCCTATAGTTAACAGGGTCTGTAGAGGAGCCACCCTCATATAGAGGAGTTACAATGGTTACTCTGCAAGCATCAGGCCCAAACTCTGAAGATAAACCTAGGCCAAACAATTTAAGTACAGACTTGGATACTACATAGTTGCCATTGATGAAAATGCAGCCTGGCATGTTATCTGTTATTTTCAGTCTTTGACAGAGAGATTCTATAATATGTGCCAAGGTGGACAAGGGAAACTAAATTTTCATGGATAGTGGGAATATCACTGTAGGTATGTGGGATAAAGTTAGCATTACATGTGATTTCTAATATGTTGGCTACATCCTTGGTATTGGAAGGTGTCCAATTATTATGAAAGAGCTCAGTGCATTGGTGGGCATTATTGTTTAACTTCCTGGTATAACTGAAGAAAGATTTGCAGTTTCTTTTGGTATCTGTAGTGAGCTTAAATTCATCTTCTATTTTACATTTTCTGATGGTGATACTTTCCTTAATGGCATGTTTCAGTGCAGTCTTGAGATAGCGGGATGGTGATTTCTTACAACTTTTCATTATCTTCTTTCTATCAGTAGAAGTTTATTATGATGGAAATTCCACAAGACAGGTAAAAAGTAAAGGTGCTCCTTCAGTGGGACACATGTTTTGTGTAGCACTTCTAAAAAGCTGAAATAGGTTTGCCCTGTAGAAGTCCCTAAAAATGTTTCATATGATGTTGGGGTGGGTGGTACCATTTAAACTTGACAGAAAAGGTAACTGATTTGTTGTCAGATTTAACCAGGGATGAAGAGGTGCCTTGTGGGGTGCAGGCAGGGGCTATAAAGATAAGGACCAGGCCAAAGATATTAGAGGGTCTAGTACGTAGTAATTAGATCCAGTGCATTGTTATTAGCACAGTCTTGGAAATGCTGAGTATCTCCATTTTTAAAGATGTATATGTGTCAGTCTATGACTTGGTGATTGAAGTCTCCAAGGAAAGAGGTATTTGATATTTAGCCCCTCAATGATACTAAGGTAAATTCCATGATCTTTGTGGGACAACAGTGGGAATTTGTGACCAGCAATATAGAGGATTGAGTGGTTGACCAATGTTAACTGTATAATTATATGTTTGAGACATGGATGCCAAAACATTTTCCTTGAGAGTAAAGCTTGAGAAGTGAATCTTTGCATCCATATTGAGAACACATAACGCAGTTAGCATTGGCGAACCACTCATAATTCTTTGTAGTGCATGATTATCTGCTCCGTGTACTACAAGTTACAGTAACAATGGAAAAAAACAGCTAAGTGGTTTACCACCTTTCAAAGCCATAAATCAATTAGCGAGCACTTTCAAAAAAGTGTAACACAGTCCCTTATGTTTATACTCACCTTCCATGGCTCTCAACAGTCCAGATTTTTGCCTCATATGTTAGGTGTGTTCCTCATAAAGTTTCTGGTTTTAGAACAAATTACTGGCGACTGAAGACACTAAATAATAGCATACATTTAGGTTTCAGACTTTGTATCCTTCAGAAAGTTAGGTGAACACATATCTTGTTATCCTAGTAAATTTCTAAGTTTAGAACAGGAAGTCAGGGACATGTTACCAATGGACAGCAAGCAGAAACAAATCTTTTATTCTGCCACTGTCATTTGTACTGGTGGATTTTACTGCCTTAAACTTAAACAACTTTATTTGTCTTTTTCCAAATGTCAGAACATAATCAGCAAGCTCTATGCACTACAAAGTAGTAGTTGGATTTGTTAAGGGTGACTTGGATCTCCAGACAGTCCCAGTTAGGGTTGCTGATAATCTGATGTGAGGTGATGCCCAGTTAGGGTTGCTGATAATCTGATGTGAGGTGATGATATTTCTGACAAATTCAAATACTTCCTTACAACTGCCCAAGGGCCTGAAGGCATGTTAGGCATTAAACCCTGATATACAGGGAGCACTGTCAATACACTGAAACCATGTCTCAGGAACTACACAGACAGGGATGTGAGTTAATAGACAACCTCAACTTCTGTCAGATTTTTGTTTAGACTCCCAGCACTGATTAGTACCACCACAATATTGTTGGAATTTGGGGTTAAGTTTGCCATATAGGAATGTCCAGTAAGACAATTGTGCCTAAGAAAGCAATATAGTGAACCAAATGCTTTAGCCAGTATGCAGAAGTCCTGGTATGAGAGCAACACAGTTGTCCACATACCTGATGAAACTCAGTCTTTTTTGCCATTTCACATCAGGCCAACACATAGTAGATCCCCTTAGTATGACAATTACTACTTAGACAACTATTAAACACAATTATTTTGTCTTATTAACATTGTTGATAAAGGCAAGATACTACTCAAGACCAGTGTTTTCCCTGCTTCTAATACCTGCATGGTAAGTTCCATCATGTCTATCTCTGCATATCCCTCTGGATTGAGTGCCTCAGGTCACATGTACCACAACTAGGTCAGAGTCATGCTGGTTTGGTTTAAGGAACCTTAAGGCCCCTTGTGTCATTATGGATTGTGGCACTGGACAAACAGGTGACAGTCCATCTCTTCTTGTCCACTCTGGTGAGTATAGATTCTGTATGCCGAACTATTAAGTCACCCATGACATATTCCTGTCAGCAGATTTAGCTGGGTTTTATGTCATTAGACCTGGTTTCCTGGTGACTCTTGGTTGATCTGTGTAAAACTGCAGCATGTGGGAGTGGATAAGTAGGTATTGTCTGGTGTGCTGAATGGTGAGATATTTTAGAGTGTGTTCTAGAAAACTTTGCCAGTTTTTTTTACAGTCTTGATATAAATGATTTTCTTAGTGGTATGTTGTGACTGCTATGGTATTGGCAATGAATGATGCTTACAGATAGTGGGTGGATACTAGACATTTGCCTCCAGCTTCAGCTAGAAGTAGAGAACAGTCAAGTAAGCATAAGACAGTTGCTACACTACCTTAGAAAAGCTAAAGCAATCAGACTGCCATAGGTGGGATGACAGCAGACTGCTGAGCCATGTTACTTGAGAATGAAGGAGAAGGACTGGTCACAGTATACACAAGTTAGTGGGAAACTACTAGAAAAGACCTTCAAGAATCATGAAGAATTTAAGAAATAAATTAAACTTAGGTTATATATTTTTTTGTTTTACTAATCATTTGTTGATTGGGTTAGTCCCACTAGGTTAGTGTCCCTTTTTCAGGGGATACCCAAGGTGGTATTTATAGTACTAGAGTAAATTTGGTCAAAGCTTTGAGGCACTTCCCCTAATTGTCATTGTTGCAAGCGGGACCCAATTTGCAGGAGCACTTCCTGTTTCCATTCCGTGCACATAGGTGGCCTGGAGAAACAGGGAGGCAGATGGAGAGAGAAGGATATCATGGAGAGGGGAGACAAATGGAGGAGGAAGAAAATATCAAGACCAGAGAATGTGTGTAGGATTCTGAGGAGATCTTTCAAAGAAATCTGTTTGATGGAGATGAGTCAGCAAATGATGGATGTGTAATTAAAACCCTCCAGTCGGGAGGGTCGAGTAATGATTTACTTCAAGAAATGGTGATGCAGAGTGAGACAGAAAATGAAGGAGATATTTCCTGGGGGACATTATGAAGAAAATCCAAAAAGATTATGCAAAGACAATCCTGAAGATTAGTGGTGAGATGGAAAAGAAAACATATGTAGAGAAAGTAAAAGAAGGCAAAAGGGGAGTAGCAGAAAAGAAGGCAGAAGAAAATGAAAAATCAAAGTACATGGTAAGGATTCAAAGTGAAAAGGTCAAAGAAATGGACATTTATGAAGTATGGGACAATTTAATAGCTCCTTTGAGTCTAAAAGCACATGAGGTAAGAGCATTTATTCTTAATAATAAATAAACATTTTGTGACATTATATTTGAGACTGTTTTTTCAATGGAAAGTTTTTTTTTTTTGAGAATTAAACCATGTAATTTTTATGTGATAAAAGTATTTAACAGGAAAACAAAAAAGACATTTTAATTACACCTTCAAACAATAGTAGAAAGAGAAACTTTAAAAGGACATTTAAAAACTTTATGTAAAATAGTACAGGACATTGCAACTGTTTATGACAAAAGGGGTTTATAGACTGGTAGCTGGAATTGTATTACTGTATTAAAAATAGAAAAGAGAAAAAACAATTATACATATACCAATCATGATATATGTGGAGGGGGAATATGGTTGATATGTGGAAAAGAATGTTATATTTCTGGGGAAGTGGGACATGACGCAAAAAAATCTGAATTGAAAAACTATGACTGCAACAAAATCGGACATTTATGGATGAATTAAAAAATGAAAATCAGAGTAATGAAAAATAAAAAGGAAAGAGAAGAAATTGAACAAAGAGAGGAAATTTTAAAAGTAGTAGAAACAGAATAAAATTTAGATGAGAAGATATAATAAAGAGGACATAGAAGAAAGTTCTAAAAATAGTGATGAAGACATAAATTGGGAAGTAATAAAAGAAAAAATAATTCTATTGGCAAAAGGGTAAAGGGCAGAAAAAAGAAATATAAAGAAATAAGTACAAAAGAAAGAAAGAAAGGAAATAGATGAAAAATAATATGTACAGCAAATGATCGGGGTTGGTAAAATGGTTAAGGTGTTTGACTTACAGATACATTGTGCAGTGTTTGATTCTCACCTTTGGGTGGAAATTGGCTAGGCTTAAAATGGCCTATTAAGAAAGCTAGCTTAGTAATTAACTCTGAACATATAAAACCATGAATCTAAGGAAAGGGGAAAATAAAATTGTTAGAGTGCTTTCTGGAAATGTGAATTCTATTTAGAATATAGTAAGAAGAATAATGACTTTGGAATGGTGTAATACCTGTGATGTAGATGTAATTATTTTAGAAAAATTGCAAACCGATAAATTATGGGGAGGAAATAATCTGGAATTTGGGAAATGAAAAATGTTCTGGAATAACCATATTCTCTAGAATTACTATAAAGATATTAGATTTAACTTTAACAAAAATGGGAAGCTTAACCATTGTAGATTTAAAATGGAAAGAACAAGTGTATAGAATTATAACATTGCATATTTAAACTAATTGTAAGGAAAGGGAAAGCTTCTTTAATCAGCTTTTAGGCTATGTGGTGATAAATATGAATGCTGTAATAACAGGAGACTTTAATTGTGATTTAACAGACAAGTGTAAAAAGTAAAGGAAATGATATAAGAAAAATGTTAGAAATTATAGGATGTGGTAAATTAAAACTTTGCAACAAAAATTCATGGACTTACAAAAGGGGTATGCATCAAATTGAAATAGATTATTTTATAGTATCAGCATGTTTAGTTACAGGAGAAGGAGAGGTAGATGAAACAAGATTTTCTGTTCATCTTGCAATATGGCTAGAAATAAAGGAAAACAAGGAATATATAAAAAGAGGCAAAGGAATAAAAAGGATAAATGACAAAGGATAGAATGAAGAAGGAAAAAGATTTGTAATACATTTATGGAAAGATCATATTACTGTGAGAATATTTTATAAAAAATGGTCTGGATGATATTTAAGGAAAATATTAAAAAAATGTTTTTACAGTGCCAATATAATGCAAGAAAAGTAGAGAAAGAAAAATATAAAATAACTTATATCAATGCCTTGAAAGATTTAGAAAACAATGATAGAAAGTACTTTAACAAAAAGAAAGAATTATATGAAATAAATCAAAAAATACAAGAATTGTTATATAAGCAAATATATTTCTTACTCAGAAAAGAGAGGTATTGAGTTACTTAAACAGATTAGTAAAGGATGATAGCAGAGTAATGAGAGAAATAAAAAGAATGTAAAAGGAGAAATAGAAAAAAACTCAGGAAAATATTCTTAATAGTTTAGTACAATATATACAAGAAATGTTTAAAGAAAAAAGAAGGTAGTGAAACAAATGGAAAGTAAAAAAGTTAACAGAAAAAGAGAATAACAAGTTGGAAAATGAGATTTCTTTAAATGAAAAATGAAATTTAAATGAAAGTATGGAGACAAGTAAATATAAATTCAGCAGCAGGACCAGTTGAAAAAGGATATGAAATATATAAAAAATTAAGGGATTGGCAAAAAAAATATTTTTAAAGATTTGAATGAATGGTTAAATTAAGGTGTTATGTATAAAGAATTATGTCTTAGAATACTTAAATTCATATGGAAGAAGGAAGATAGAAGACAATTAAAAAACTGGAAACTGATAGTATTGAATAATAATGATTACAAGTTCTTTATGAAAATAATACAAAAAAGATTTAATACTAAAATGGAAACTATTATAGAAGATAGTATAAAGGCAAAGGGTTGTCAAGAATTATTAATGATAGAGAAACTGTGGATGATATTATGAATTGAAAAGAAAAAGCAAAAATCATGATAGGAGACTTTAAGATTGTATTTGATGCAATTTGACATAAAATATTCTGTGTAATAATGAAAGAATATAATATGTGTGAATGTTAGGAAATTATGTATGTCATCACATAATAATAATAAAGTAAAAATACTTTTTAATGGCTGGTTAAGCCAAGGTACATATGAAGAATGATGTAGGAAAGGGATGCACAATGAGCTGTATAGTCTTTGCATTAGTTTTGGATGTGATAATATGTAAAATAAATCACACAGTGTAGGAGATGGGGTATATAACACCTGAAGGGTTAAGAATTCCAGTTCTTTTAACATATGCAGATGACATTATAATAATTGTAAAAAACAAAATGTGGATAAAAAAGTAATAATTTGCATGAATGGGTGTCTAGACGTGATGGGGATGGCTTTAAATAAAGAGAAAAATAAAAGTTTAGATGATGTAGTAAAGATAGAGGGTATATATTTCACAATAAATAACATTTCTGGAGAATATATAAATTATGATTCAGAAAAAGTCTAATTTGCTAAATTATGTACTGATGGAGAAAATAACATACTTAAGCAAGTGTATTTATGTTGTCAATGGTATTTGAAAAAATATTATTGCAGATAGTGTTTTATTTACATGAGGTCCTAGATTAACCCCACTAAAAAGAGGAGTTTGCATGTAAATAAAGAGTAAGGACATTTAGGGTTAATTAAACCAGTGGTATATGCTGCTCCATTAAATTTGTACAAAGTGTTAAAGTGTATAAATGAAAAAATGTGAGATTGGTGGCAAAACTGTATAAAATAATTATGATAAATGGGATGGCATGGTTAAAAAATAGTAAAAGAGAAAAATACTGTATAAATGCAGACATAAAATGTTACCAAGAAAAAAATATTTTTGTGTGAAACAAAACTTGATGATATAGAGAAAAGACAAGTATGGTATAAGAATGTAACAATAAAACATTATTATGTAAAACAATGGAAGAATCTAGCAGATAAAAGATGAAAGCTGTAAAAATAAAAGGCAAATGGTGTAATCAGAAAGTTGAATGTCAAGACTTGTGGTGACTGTTAATAGATTAATTGCCAGTAAAAGAAAATATTTTTTTACATTTGTTTACCGGGAAAGTCCAACTTGGAACAAAGCCAATTTTCAGAGGAGGCCCATGGAGAAATGCTCCAGGCACATGTCTTTGCAACGTGGGAGGAAACCCACACAAATGCAATAAGGACATGCAGACTCTGCACAAAAGGCACTCCAGCCAAGAATTGAACCAAACTTCTTGCTGTGAGGCATCAGTGCTATCACTGCATATATGCTATATATATATATATATATATATATATATATATATATATATATATATATATATATATATATATATGAAAATGATAGAATATGTTTACATTGTCAAGAAGAAGAAACTAAGGAACATGTTTTTTAACTGTAAAAAAGAAAAACGTTTTGGGGAAAGTATGTAAAGATGATTTTTTTCAAAGATATAAAATATGGATAAAATAAACATGGATATTATAACAGTAGAAGTAAAGAATGTGTTAAAGGAATAGATAAAAGGTTGTTTTATATGTTTGGGTTATATGGAATGACAAATGAACAAAATTATGTTTAATGGCAAATGGATTTTAGCTATAATATTAAGTAAAATCAGATAGTGGTTATAGAAAAAGGAGTGGGGCTCTAATTTTGATGAAAATTTAGTATGATTGTGAAGGAAATTATAAATATGTGTAAACAGATTTGTATATCTCTATATTTATACATTTGCAAATATCTGTAAATATGGTGTAAATAAGAGTTCTTTCTGAATATAAATAAAGGACTACTGTTCTTTCTGATAGGTGCTGTGGGATCTTACATGATAGCTAATTTATTAGTACTTTGTGAAAAGACAGAATTAGGTCTGCCAAGGATGATAAATAGTAATGATTCACCTATTGGATCCTACTAGTGTTGGTCTTACTGCAACTACACTCAGTTGGGAGTCAATGTCCCTTGATCCTTGGTTTCTTTCCCCATTATTCCTCAGTTATATGGACTTCTGAAAATACATAAGTCTCTAACCAATCCCCCATGAAACCGATTATCCTGGGCAGGGGATGGGATACAGAACCTATTTTGCTATACTTACAAACTGTTTTAGGAAAATATCCCCCACTTTGTAGAAGTTATATAAAGAATACAGAGGATTTTTGACTCAGTTACATCAATGGCATTGTACAAACCCCACAAATTATTTTCTATTAGTAGCACTTGATATCAGCTCCCATCAATGCTGTTTGAAATGTTCTCTGTACTAAAATCAATATGTTTGCAAGAGATGCTGAGAATGCCAACTTCTAGAAATTGTATTGACTAAGAATATTTTTATTTTTGAGAACCAACCTTATTTACAAGTTGCAGGTGTTGCCATGGATACTCCAATGGCTAACACCTATTGCAACTTGGTTCTAAATTAGTGGAAGAGTGAACTGATTTATAGTGAAAAAAATGTTTTCAATGCCCATGTACTATAATATAAACATTTTGTGGATGACTGCTTTTTAATTTGGAATGGAAGTGAGGGCTTGCTAAATGTTTTTGTTCAATATCTTGATAATTCTACAGATTTTTTTAAATTTAAAATGACTTGTTCAGCTTCCTCTATTACTTATTTAGATGTTAGATTGGATAAGAAAGGAACTATCTTAGATACTAGTGTTTACAAAAAGGAAGTGCATAAGAATCAATATACACACAGATGTAGTATGCACACTCCACATATTTTTAATTGGATTGTAAGAGGTCAATTTACTAGGATGAGTAGATTAAATACTACAGATACTGGATGTAAAGAACAAATGCAGGAGATGACAGTAGAATTTCAGGAAAAAGCTATGACAAAATAGCCATAGAAACTATTATGAATAAGGTCAAAAACAGTAGGGACAATTTAGCTAAACCTTTTTTAGGGACAATAATTTTCAGAATAATGGTCCACGTGTGCAGGACAATACAATTAGATACACAACTATTTATAACAGAAGAACTGATCAAGTTAGATATATAATACAAAAAATTGGAATATTTTACAGGCTATGCCTGAATTGGAACATCTATTAGGTGATAGATCTAGATTTGCATATAGAAACTTTAAGAATTTAAAGAGAAGATGATGTTATAAAGACTTTAAACAAACTAATAATAAAGAGATTACTAGTAAGTTTGGAACATTTACCTGCCACAATTGTAGTTGTTGTAAAGATATTATTTCAAATAACACTTTCACTCACCCGGTAAGCAATAGACTATTTACTTTCCATTGCTATGCCACATGCAACACTACTTATGTTGTTTATCTTGGGACACACATAAAATGTTCTTGCTTCTATGTTGGGAAGTGCAGTCATATATTTAAAGATTGTATGATTGAGCACAAGCCAGATGTACATAGGAAGATTTTAACTAATGCATTAAGTAAACACATCTTAGATACTGACACAACTCATGAATTTAGGTTTAGAGTGATAGATGTAGTACAGAGGCATATTAGGTGTGGTGATCTTAACAATGCCTTAGAATATAGCAAACATAGTTGGATCTTAAGATCAGGAGCTGACCTAAGAACTGGTTTAAATAGTAAAGTTAACATTAAACAAGTTTTGGTCAAGAAACTAAGACAACTTCATTGATTTATATTTGCTACATATTTCCTATTTTTTCTGTATTTACTTCTTTTACTCTCTTTTCAATAATGCATTTTAATTAACTATTGTTAGGTTTTTGTTTGGTGGCTGTTGTCATGTGCTCATTTTTGTACTATTTAAATTAGATTACTTTCTTGAATTGTTAGCACTGATGAAGGGTTCTTTACCTGAAAGTTTTGCACTCATTTGGTATTTCAATAAACAGTTTGGCATTTCTGTAGTCAAAGTTTTTGTTTTATATACTAAGCACCAAACACAGGAAAAATTAATATGTAAGCTACTATACTCCAATATATAAAATAAAACAGTATTGCAATAGTCAGTAAAGATGGCTCACACTCAATGTAAACTAACAACTTGTTTATTACATAAAATGACAATAAAACCTTAGATTAAGCACGTTCATCCTACTAATAGCAAGGACTTCATCAGACTCCATAAAACTCTATCTACTCAGGTATATATACATAGTGGAATAACAGTTAACACAACTAATCATAACATCAATTATATATTTAAAGACACATTCACTAAAAATAGATGGCACAGCTAAGCTTCACATAATACAATACTTTGAAATTCAATTGCATTCAAATAAAGTTAGCTTTAAATTTTAAAATAGGTTGAAGTGAAATGTTTTCATTAATTCCTGGTGGCTGCCCAGCGTGCAATCTCGGTTGCCATTTCACTTCATTTCTTTCTAATAAAGATTTAAAATCACCCCTCTGGGGCTAATTTTAACATGCTCAAGAATAGCAAATTTAAATAAACTACATCTTGAGTTCTCTTTAAGATGTTTGAATAGGGCATTATTAATGTTCTGTTGTCTAATCTGATGAGTCTTCGTATATGCATTTCCTTAGTGCTCTCTTGGTTTTTCCTACATAAAATTCGGGACATCCCATGCTTTTAGCAAGGTAAATGACTCCCTTAGACTGTCAATTTCCTTTGACAAAAACTTTAGAACAGACATTATTTTCCAAAATTCAACTGACACTTTCCAAAATCATTGAACACTGACTACATCATTCACATTTTTAATGCCCTTATTATGCCCCCTACTGTTGGATTCATTTGTTTCAAATTTCTACTTTATGTTTGGCCTTGCTTTATACACGAAGGTTGGAGAACTCCCTAATCTTTGAAAAATGTCAAAATTGCCATTAAGTATATTCCAATTTTTCCTGAAAATTTTTTTAACTTAATCAAGGTCCTCTGAAAATCCATCTTACCATTACCCTTCCCTGAAGTGGTTAAGCCAGTCGCTAACAGGGGTTTATACTTCTTACCCCATTGAAACTGAATGTCTTGCCTGATATCATTAACAAGAGCATGAGGGTAACCCCTACTAAAAACATATTAGCAATAAAACCAAACTCATTAACTATGTCTTCAAAGACTGAAGTCATCCTGGTCGACCTTTACGAATTAGCTTTTAACTATATTTTTGTGGTTGCTGGAAAATTTTAAAAATGAATTACTGCAAGTTGGTTTCCTGTAGACCCTTGATTTAAAACCATCGCCTGTATTATAAATTGTTGTATCTAAGTAATGAATGTGCACCTTACTCGAACAGTAGGTAAATTTTAAAAAAGATGATGCACTATTAATGTAATCAATAAATCTACCAATATCTTGGTCAGCCCCTTTCCATAATATAAAAATATCATCCAAAAATCTCATTCACTTCCAAAGATACAACTAATTTCCTATTCAAGCAACACTAAATTTGCATAGATGGGAGCACAAGAGGAGCCCTAGCTATCCCTTTAACTTGTATATAGTACTCCCTCTTGAAAAAGATGTAGTTGTCCAAAACTAAAGACATAAGGTCCAGGATAAAGTTAATTTTGTCATTATCAGACAAAGTTATTCTAACCAGGGCATTGTGAAAATATTCCATTCCTACATTTTCTGGTAGAGAACCAAACAGACCAACAATGTCAATAGTCAAGAAAGTTACATTCTGATACCAGAGATCACTTTTCAGTCTCTCTAAAAAGTCCCATGAGTCCTTAATTAAATGCTTCACATTGTTGTAAACAGGTTTTAACCATGCATCAATAACAACACCTAAAGGATAGGTTTTAGACTCTCTTCCAACAACACTAGTTCTGAATGGTGGTTTCTCCACACACTTGTGGATTTTAGGGATGCCAAACATTGTTGCCACTATGGAATTTTTCACTTTCAACACTTTGTATGTATCCATAGTAATTCTGTTTTCTAAGAGATATTCTTCCAAAAATGAATCTATCCTCTGGTTGTTAATATTAATTTCATTAATTGGTACAGAATTGTAGGTCTCACTTTGCCTAAAAATGTCAAATATGGCCTTGCTGTAATCAAAACTGTCATATAAGACAACCCCCACCCTTGTCTGGCTTCATAATTCATATATTTTTGTCCTTCCTCAACTTGACAAACAGATCACTCTCCGCTTTACTTAAATTGTTGTAAGAAGAGCTTTTGTTAGAACTTTTTACCTCTAAGTCATAAATGTCTTCGGTAACAGCTTTCTCTAACACACTTAAAATGGGATTCAAGGGGGGGGGTTATAAGTACTATTGTTCTTAATGTACGAAATTTTAGACAAAGAGGTTGAATAATTTCTCTTATCATCAAAGTGTAAGGCCAAATTTAATTTTCTAATATACAATTTGGTCTCTATTAAAGCAGCAACATAATCAAATCTTTTAGAGGATACAAATTTCCACCCTTTAGAAACAAATTAAAAATTTCCTCAGTAATTACTAAATCTGTGTAATTGTACATGTGAAAACCATTATGTGAGTGGACAATAGTGTTTTGCAGAACTACCTGGGAGCCTGCTGCTTCATTCCTGTCCAACTTTGTTAGTATGGGGAATAACACCCCTCTTGCCTCATGAGTGTTCTTTTGGGAATGCCTCTCATGTGGCCCCATGTATTTTATTAGTCATTCCGTATTGCTACACTTTTTGATACTCCAATATATGCTAAAAAAATAACAGTGCTGCCACTATTTGGCAGTACAGCAATAAACTTGACAAGTAACACTCAAAGGTTTGTTGTTATAGTGATCAATAGATTGTATGATTTTTTTTACACTTTGTACATTTTTTTAATTTATTTTGTCGTTATTTATATTTATCCATTAGATGAAATTATTTTGTGTGCATCTTAAAGTTTAGTGAATGGGAGACTTAGGCTATTATATTAATATGAACATTTTTATATACATTACTATGCATACTGTTTTAGTTGTTTTGACAACTTTTTAAGGCTGTTGTTTTAGATTATGTTTAGGTGAATTATTAACAATGTGTAATGATTTGATTGTTTAACAGATTTAAACTTAAACTGATGTGACAATTTATAATCATGTGATTTTACCAAAGTTTAAATGGAGTGAATATTATTGTTCATTGTCTGATGAAGTCTGGTCATTGTACAGGACGAAAAGCACTTCACATAATAAAGTCTTCCGACAAGGAGGTCCAGAGCCTCATTTAATTATTTTTTAGTTGTTTTTTACTTTTGTGTTTTCAGCAGTACAGCAATACACACAACAGTCCTGACATCAACATCACACACTAAAATATTTCTTTGAACTGCTCATCAGTATTGACATAAAAATGTTTAGCTTACCATCTGCAGATGAGGGTATCCTCTGCATGCCAGATGGTCCTAAAGCAGTTAAGCAAAAGTAAGGACATCATCACAATTAACAGTAACACAGAGGGGTAATACTTTTACCCCTTTATAGGTCTATTAACTACACTTTCAACAAGAACTTGGATGACAACTTCAACCTAAGTTAATCAATCAGAATGTGTTGTTCTGTAGCAATCTTCAATCCCCCCAAAAGGTCTTGTAAAACAGAAGTAATGTATTGATTTAAATTGTTTACTATACAACAGTATTCAACAATTGAGATACAAACGCCTACCTGGAAGCTCTTCATGGGACAAGCTTGTTGTCCCTGAAACAGTAGCACCAATGTCAAAGGTATGCTGTTCTGCACTTTCCTGGGAGCTGTCTGGATCCCTGACAGTGGACAGAAACTCTTCATTTGGTGTTAGTGGTGGGTCTGTGGCAGCCACCCCCCGGTACCTATCCAATCACAGCCCACTACAGCTACTCTCCTCCATGCAGATGAAATCATGTCAGTGGTCCTATGGTGCACCTGCTCTTATGTCCTGCCATGACCACCCATGACATTAACATCATTGAAAATTTGCCACCAAATCTCCATTCTGCATGACATATCTCTCCTTCCCCTTTAAAGCAGGAAGGCACCATGTTGCCTAAAAGCCTCACCAATAACCTCATTTTCAGCATCAGTGAAGGGTGGTCTTTCAGGATTGAGACTCTTGGGAAGCATAGTCCTAGGCGCCCTAAAAGACAACAGAAGGAAAATACACATACGTATCACATAACTACAAAATAACTGTTCCCAGAAAAAACAGAAAAGGTACCATCTCAGTATTACCCACTGGAGAAACATAAAACTGTCTTGATATTTGAAATATGAACAGCAAGCTGGATGCAAGAAACAAGAGTAACTATAGCAACATATCCTTGTTTGTGCCATAACAGAAATACAGCCCCCCCCCCCCAAAAAAAAAAAAAAAAAAAAGAACAGGCAAATGACGCATTTTGCTAACAAAACATCTTTGAAATGCCAAAAGTGCTATCAAATGAACTGTCCCTGAAACATGTCTACAGATGTATCACAGAACATTCCATTTTAAGGTATTGCCAATAATGTATACCTGTGAAATGCCTTGACAAACATTCACATGGCATCAGTACACTTCTAAGTAATGCATACAGATAAAAAATGTAAAAGCATTTGCTTCAGATTTTTCTTAATTAAATTCCAGCACTTGCAATATGTAGCTGACAAAATGCAAGCATACTTTCTCAAGTTCAGTAATCCTCTGTGCAGATATATCCCAAAGTATTAGCCTCTTTTCTGTGTTCTCCACGTAAATATGTCCCCTAGTTTTCCTAGCTACACAGTTGTCTTTTTATGGTGTAGATTCAGGGCTGTTAACACAGTGAAGGTGCAAATCAGATGTGAACTCATTAGACCTGCTGAATCCCAAATACTCGGCTTAGTGTAGCAGATGTAAACATAGTGCAGGCACTCCCTCATTGTTTGTTTTGAATTGATTGCAACTGTGAATGATTACTGGTTGGGAGAAGGAGAATACAACAGTACTGCAGGCTGCACCACATCCAGTGGGTGTGTCAGATTAGACTTACAAAGAGTTAGATGCAAGGTTGGAAATGTAAGTAAGCAGTAAACAATTCACAGGTTCTCTTCATTAACATCCAACCTCCACTTCATTTATTAGCAACTGCATATGATATTATTGCCATTTAATATCCCCCAACATAATTTTTGTGTGTTAATGATGACTTGCTTCCATCAAAGGAGGAATTCCTGTGCTCTGTGCTTGAGATCATGTTGAGTGGTAATGTATTTATGTTTGGTGAGAGATTTTGCCATCAGTGACTGGGTGTGGCCGTAAGCTCACCAGTGGCAGATACATGTGCTGGTCTGGTTTTGGCTGGGTGGGAGAGAAGATTTATTAGTGGTAAAGATGTGACTGTGCTTAGGAATGAGCAGCTTTTGTTTTTCGAGCATTTTTGTGGATGATGTGTTCATTTTGTGGAGGGGATGCTGATAGTCATGGTGTGTTAGTTGGCTTTTGGATTACCCTACTCAGTTTTTGGTCTTTGATGTTGGATGCTCATGTGATGGTGTTAATTTTTTGGATGTTGTTGTTTCAAGTGGTGACATTTGTTTTGACACTGGGTTTCATGGAGGGAAGTTGTAGGCTATGTGATGTGTTCATTCAGACAGTGTGTGCCCTAGACACATGTCCAGGGGAGTGGTTGTGAGTTAGTTTGTGAGGGCCAGTGAGCTGCATGCCAGTGGCGTGGCATTCTTGTCTGAGGTGGAAGGAGTGGCAAGAGATTTTGGATGTGGGGGTGTGGTGGCACCCTTGTTGAGGGTGCTGAATGGTTGGTAGGTTTTGGGAGAGGTGGTTGATCTGAAACATATTTGCTTGCATGGGGTGCTGCTGTTTAGTCTGGTAGTAAGGCTAGCTTTGGTATTAGTTACCTAGTGAAATATAGTGGAAATATTGTGGTGGTCCAGCAGATTGTCCAGAGGAGTTGGAATGTGTTGAACTCTGGTCAGGGGATCAGTGGGATTGTGGGGACCAGACCAGGATTCATTTTTGAGGAGGAGGGGAGGGAGGTCTTGAACAATACCTTTGCTGTGGAGACATGGGGACTTGCTTGGATGGTGGTGCGGCTGTGAAGAGGTGTGGTGCTGTCACCTGCAGTAATTGGATTTACTCTAAAGAAGTTGGTGCTGATCTGTTTTTTGGACATCCTTTTGGTTAGGAGGTATTTGCATTTGGGGCATCAGGTGCTTATGGTGTTGAGGGTGTGGTCTACTTTTCCAGTTGTGTCCAGTGTGGCTGTTTTTGCATGGTACGGTGTGTTTTGGAGGGTGAGTTGGTGCATGGCTTTCTGTGATTTGAGGGAGCACTGGTGCTTATGCTCTAGCTGGGTGCGTTTCTGGTAAAGGAATAGAACATAAATATAAGTTTGGGATTTTGCAGGTTGTTTCCTGTGATATTCACAGGGGAGACTTGGTGCAGAGTTGGTGGTATGTGGGTGGAATGGTTGTTTTGGGAATGACAAATTGCCAGGACTTGATGGTAGTGGTAGTGTCAGGCCAGTACTCAAGAACAGATGAGATGTTTTGTATGCTAATTGCTGTTGCTTTGCATCTGTTTTGTCTGTGTGTGTTTTGCAGTGTTCTTTGTGATGTCCTTTTGTATATATTTATATATTTTCTTATATATTTTGATGTATATGAGTGTCTGGGCTGCTAATTTGTTGATTGCTTGGTATCACATGTGATTAGTTGCTTGATTGAGTTTGCTCTGATTGGCTGATTTTTGTGTGGGGGAGAGAATATGTGGTGTTTTGTCTGCATTTGAGGGGAAGTCTTGTGCCTGAAAGCTTTATCTTTTTGTCTGTGTTGGTTCCTTGTTGGAGTGTTGTGTCGAGCATTCGACTTCTGGTTTCTTTTCTTGTTGAAGTCTGATCAGCTGTTTCTTTCCTTTTCAAGTACTAAAATGGGAAAGCCAGTTACCAAAGTTACTTTATCTAGATGTCTAAAAGATTGTATTTCCTTTATATACAACAAGAGGAAAGTTGAATTACGTGGGCCTGTTAAGGCACACTCTACCAGAGCAGATGCTACTTCAGCAGTGTTCCAGTCTAACGCTTCCATGGATAAGACCTGTGTGGCAGCAACATGGGCTACCCCACATATCTTCATTACTCATTACAAATTCAATTTGGTCTTTAAGGGAAGAGCATCATTTTGTTCTATGATGCTCAGGAATATCCTTCCATAAGTCCTCTCAAGATCTAAGGTAGCTGGGAACTCTGAACTACAGACAGGTCAAGAAATAAATGAAGATTGATAACATCAGGTAAAGAACTTATGTACTTACCATAAAGTTCCATCTGTGTTGTTCATCTTTATGTATCTTTGACTCCCCACCCTCCCCTTCCCCCTCCTTTCATTCAGACCTCTTGGTGGATGATTTATGGCCCTAGGTATTAATTTTTTCACCCATGACACCAGATATGGTCTCCATGAAGGTATTATTAGGATTATATATACTATAATTTCTGTCTTTTTCTATCAGCAGGCTCGAGCTGAGGTGTTTAGGAGAGGAGCATCCTGGGTAGGATTTGGGTTCAGGAGATTTTGGTACTAGTGGGCTGTGGTGGTGGCCAGGTCAGTTCCAGTGTTCGGAGCCGAACCCATAGGTCAAGGACAAATGAACATGGAAAACACAGATAGAAGTTATGGTAAGTACATAACTTCTTTTTTTAGTTGATACTTATGAAATAAATGTCAGCTTACTGAATACAGTAGATCCCTTTGTTTTTTTATAAGAACTATGTCTTCAGACACACAAGTTCATTGCAAAGTTAATGTAACTTTACTGCAGAGATTCTACAGGTTTATTAATTTATTTTTGCTTTCTTGGTTTAAGTGAAGGTGTTAAAAAGTGGTTTTCTTTTTTGAGGCTTGTGGTCTCCTAGGCACACCACCACAGATAATCACAATTGTTCAAAAATAAAAATGCTTTAATAGAAATGTAAAACAATATTGAGATAAAAACTTTTCACAGGCAGAAGTCTTATAGAACGATAACTGCTTTCGGCAATTGGCCTTCTTCAGATCATAGCTTTCTATGGTCTGCTTAATGAATTATACTAATATCATCCAATCAACAATCTCCATTGCATGAACTCTCTTTGAACAATTGTGTTTATCTGTAGTGGTGTGCCTAGGAGACTAAAAGCCGCATTTGTTTCCCTTTGACCTAGGACGCCTTTAGGAGTTACAAGTTTAGTTTTTGGGCTTTTCTTTTTTGAGGGTTACTTTATTTGGGTATTACCTTCAAGACTATGAATAGTTTTGATTTCATGTTGTTGGATTTATTTAAAAATAACTGTTTTAATGCTCTAATACAGTTTATTTTCATTTATGTCTGCAATAGTAATCAAAAATAAATATAAAGATCTTTGTGGAAGCATTTCCTCTAGTATCACAAAAGTTTTTTATTGAATCTCCCCTGAACCCCCCCCCCCCCTTGCCAGAGTCGAACAAAAAAAACTTTTCCAAAGCTGACTACAACCTCCTGAGAGCAAGTATAAGCAGCTTCACAGCCACCATCCCTTCACTTGGAGCAAGCACTAATGTCCAAGCCTACACCAAAAAAACTATATGAGCACCTATATAGCTGCATGGACTCAGCAATACCTGACAGGACCAAATAATCTTCTCAAGGAAGAGTAAACCTGTCTGGTGGACAGCAGCAATAAAAGAATCTATAATAAAAGAAACAAATTGCTGTCCAGGCCAAAAAGGAGCAGGTGTCAAGTTGGAAGCAATCTCTCCTTTGTCTGAACAAGCAAATAAGATCACTGGTGAAATCCTCTAAGGCTAACTTTGAGTCTAAATTGGCCACATCTACTAAGGAAAATCACAAGACCTCCTTTGCATATGTCCACAATCTCAAAGGTAACATCCAAATCTGCTCTGAATTGGTGGTCAAGAATATCACATACACAAATGCCATAGATATAGCCAACCTGCAGGCAGACAAGTTCAGTGAAAACTTCACCCCCTTGTCCACCCATCAGTAAACCAGGGCATCCCCAGCACCTTTCCCCTCCCCTCTTCACCAGGGAGCAGGTCATTAATGGTCTCCCAAAGGCAAACAATTCAGCCTCCATGGGACCTGACAACAGCTCTAGCTGTGTCCTACATGAACTCAGGCAAGAGCGCTCAGCACCACTAGGCACCCTAGTCAACCAAAGCCTGTGCACTGGCTTCATTCCAGCAGAATGAAGGACAGCCACTGTCATCCCTCTACACAAAGGTGGAACATCCACCAACCCAGACAATTATAGGCCCATCAGCCTAACTAGCCCGATCTGCAAGGCCATGGAACACATTATGATGGACCTTATAAACAAGGACATTGGCAACCTCCAAATGCATGATCATGCACAGTTTGATTTTGTCAAAGGGATTTCATGCCTGTTAAACTTGGTTGCCTTCTTTGAAACAGTCACCAAAGCCATGGATGAGGGGAAGACAGTGCACACTGCCTACCTTGACTTAGCCAAAGCTTTCAACACTATTCTCCACTTGAGAATAATAGATAAACTCTCCCATCTAGGCATCAACCCATATGTTACCAGATGGGTAGCAAACTGTTTCACTGATAGAAGCCACTCAGTCAAAATAGGGGAAGCCACCTCTAGTAATAGACCCATAACAAGTGGTGTAACACAAGGATCGGTCTTGGGACTTCTACTGTTTGGGATATACTTTTCTGAGGTGCAAGACAAAACCAGTGGTCTGTGGCTGACCAAGTTAGCACATCACTGCAAGCTGGGCACTGTCATAAATTCCCCTAGTGATGTGAACATCCTCCAAGTGGGACTTACCCAAACTAATGAATGGTGCCAGAAGCATGGCCTCAAACTGAATGCCAAGAAATGCAACTATATTCCCTTAGGGGAAAATGGCTTCCCCCTAATTATCACTTTAATAACAATGTACTAAGCATGCAATCAGTCATGAGGGACTTGGACACCCAGGTTGATAGCAACCTGACTTTCGACTACCACGTTGCCTCCGTTGTATGGAAGGCTTTCTACATGGCCCACCTCGTAAGCAAGAGTATTTCATCCAGGAACATGGAAGTCATAATATTCCTGTACTCCTCCCTTATCAGACCCATTATTGAGTACAATGCCTCCTTCGGCATGTACCTTGCCAAGCACATGCAGTAGTTCAAGAGACCACAGAGGTTCCTGAAAAGGAAAATCCAGGGTCTCAACCACCTATCCTATACAGATAGGCTAAAAGTCCTGTCATTCTACTTAGTCTCATACAGACTGCTCAGAAGAGACCTGTGTCTAGCATACAAGACCATCTCAGACTCAATCTTGATGGAGTTTCTGCATATCCATAAGTCAAATTCCACTTGCATAACCCACATATAAGGCCTCAACCTGGTCTGTGACATTAATAGAACTTGTTGGCAGGATAGATTTGTGTCCCAATAACTCCCCCATCTGTGGAATAGACTACCTCTCTATGTCAAGCAGAGTACCTCACTAGCCCTCTTTAAGTGGAACCTGAATGACTGGATGGGAAAAAGAAATATACCCCTGGGATCCCACATGTGTTCCTGCTGGACAGAGAAAACAGGTGCTGACTTTGTGGGAACATGGGTGAAATTCTTGGCTAGGCTTATAAGGGTCTCCAGGCCAATAGCCTAGCATTATCCTACAAACCTATGAATTGAGGAGTAGTCATGATAGTCAATCCTCATATAAAGTAATATGCAGTCATCTCTATTGTCTTTGAATGTTAATGGACTTAACAATAATAATGAGAATAATAATATTTCAACTCTAACAAACAAAATATATATATATATATATATATATATATATATATATATATATATATATATATATATATATATATATATATATACACACACACACACACACACACACACACACACACACACAATACATACTTTCCTCCTTTTGGGTTGGACAGGTGTTGGTAATCAGTGCATATTGCCTAAAGGCTACTGTTGCAGTGAGAATGATGTACATAGTACAGTTGTGTAATTTGCATTTGAATAAAAAACTAAGAAGCCTCTTAGAGTTGCATAAAATCCTTTACTGGTGTCTCCTGTTACCTCGGCATATGCCTGCATGGGATAAATTACACACCAGAAAAAAACCTTCCTTATATGGTAGTACATCAATCAACACCACAATCAAACCGTGTTCATATTAAAGTGAAAACATCCCTTTTGAACATTTCACCGTTGACAGTTCAAATGGGGTTGTATATATTATGGGTTGTGGTTGTCCTGGGGTAAAATGGTACATAGGACAAACAAAGAAACAGGTTAAAAGGCGTATTCTTGAACATTTGGGGGATATCAGACACAGTAGATTGGATAGCCCGGTTGCCATTTTTGCACCTATCATGATGGTTCAGATTTTACTTTATGTTTTAGTGTGTTAGGAAAACCTATATGTCAACAGGGTGAAATGTTTATAAATAAGTTATTAGCTTTGGAAACTAAATTTATTGTTAATTTTAATACTTTGTGTCCAACAGGTTTGAATTTAGAAGTAAATTTCAATGTGTAATTTTTGCATGGGAAGTGTTTTGGGAACAACGGAAATGTGTTTTTGATTTTAGGTTATGTTCCTTTGGTCAAAAGGGATGTTTTCACTTTAATATGAACATGGTTTGATTGTGGTATTGATTGATGTACTACTATATAAGGAAGTTTGTTTCTGGTGTGTAATTTATCCCATGAAGGCATAAGCCAAGGTACCAGAAGACACCAGTAAAGGATTTTATGCAACTCTAAGAGGCTTCTTTGTTTTTTGTGCTCTGTGTTCCTTTTTTTTGATAGTCTGCTAGCTGATGTTTTGTAATTTGTATTTACCCATAACAGTGGATGTTCAAATTCTTATTTGTTGTAGTAGCTGTCTCAATCATCCCTATCAGCAGCATCTCCTTTCTTTATTCTCGTGTTGGCTTAGGTCCTAAAATACTTTCTGCTCCTTTATGAATATAATATTCTGCAGGGTTATTGTTTTCCTTAAGGATCTGCATCCAAATCCCACTCTTCAGTTCTAGAAGTCTCTTTCATCATCATAATCTCTATACACTTTTAATTACAGCCTTCTGCTTGTGTTTTGTATATGACCCTTAAATGTGCAGCTCTGAAATACTCCTTCAAATCATGTAATCGAAAACTACCTTTGTTCTGTTGAAACTTATCCCACTTAATGCTTGCCCTCTTCCCATCCCAGATAAATTCCTACAACTGTTTATTAGTTATTGTGCACAGCTTTTCCTCTTATTGGTAGAAATATGCCTGACCTATATGTAAAACTAAACAGACTAAAAACATGTTCCTGAGATCCTACCTGCATTAATATACCTGCACACCCCTTAGACACATACATGCACACACTTGCATTCATTCATACACCCTTTTATAAGAGTCAGCTGACCTTACTACATACATATGTAGTGTCAATTGGCAGCCACAGCAATGCAGCAGTTAGCATTGTCCCCTCACAGCAAGAGATTCTCCAGTTCAATTTTCAGCTGAGTGCTTTCTGTGTTGAGTTTGCATGTCATCCTGGCAGTTGCATGGGTTTCCTCCTGGTACTCCAGCTTCCTCCCACCCTCCAAAGACATGCAGTAGATGAATTGGACACTCTAAATTGACAGTAGGTGCAAGTGCACATGTGAGTGAATAGCATGGATGAACTACTGTGGCAGGGTTAGCCACCCAGCAGTATAAACTTTAGCTTGAAATGACTGTCACTGCAGAAGTGACCCCATGTGCAAAAATGGGATAAAGGGGTTGAGGATGGATGGATGGAAGGGTGGATTTTAAGACCAAGGATATAGAATGGCTTACAGACTGCATGAGTCAGATTACTGGTCAGATAAGAGAAAAATGACCAGCAAACACAGAGAGGTAAAACAGAGCTGTATATTTGCAAGCAATAGTCATAACTGGTTGTGTGCTCACTTAGTGCAAAATAGTAAATGTAGAAAATAACAGTTGTATGGTCTCATATCACTGCAGATGATGTTACAGTTAGTTGTATGCAGAATGATTTCAGTTCCTTACTGCAAAGCTGTTTGTGTGGCAAAGAAGGATAAGTCAGTTCCTGTGCTTTGAAGGTTCATTGGAGTGAGAGTTCCAATCCAGACCTATATATGAATCTTTCATGTGTAGCAACATTTTCTGGTGTGTATGTGATAGACTGTTTTTCCTTCATTTCCATTACTTGTCGCTTTTTTTTTTTTCTCTTTTTTTTATGGTTAGTGTTTGTGCAATGTGCAGCTTAGCACAATCACAGGAAATGGAGGAAAATTAATTCATGTTTGGCTTTGCTTATCTTATTTGCACAAAGCATAGCAGTGGGCAAACTGGACAAATGGCCCACACAGGAAGCAGAAAAAACACATGCAGATAGGATTCAGACAACCAATAACTGAAACCAGATACATTCAATTAATTCTGTTGGGCACCGTTTAAACACCCTAAACAGCGTTTTGTGGTGGTTAACACAGACACCTTATGAATGATTAGGAAATTAGGGAACGTCATAGAACTAGTCCTGTGGCAGCAGGTGTAAGTGTAGGGCTGGTGTGCAGATGATACTGAGTTCTAGTACAGGGTGTGCATCCTCTTTTGTTACTGTTGTGACAGTGCAGTTTATAGCAATGAACTTAAAAATAGACAAGTGCTATTTCAACATCCTTGTGCAACAGGTATAAGTTTATGACTGCCATATACATGGTCCTGGGTTCTAATACAGGATATTCACTACACTTTACTGTTGTTCCACTTTCCATTATATTCACTCTCACTAACACTTAAGATAGTTGCACTGATATGAATTATATGTCTGAGAGATGAGACGTCATTACTGTATTTTCAGATGTATGACTGAGAGTATACTGTGTACTATATTTCTGTAAGTATAATTCTGCTATCTGGACTTGCCTGGCCTTCACAATTACCTAAGACACATAAACAACTGGATCTATATGCAATAACCTTGTCAGGTCACACACATATACATATATAACAGCTCAAACTGTCACCTGTATTTATGTATGATTCCTGATTATGTCTGAGAAGCAACAGTGTGGAAAAAATGTTCTGTCCCATATGCCTAGGTTTGAATCTCAGTGTAAAAATCAAATTTCACAGTTTATAAAGGTAAAAACAAATGTATCATGTCATTACATTTATGCTCACAGTGCATGTCTACAAACCTAACTCACCTAACAGTTACCTTCCAATTTCCAATATATATTTCCAGGCTACATTAGTAGTCACTCCTCAAACTAAGGCCAAGTGTCAGATTAACCTTCCAATTTCATTTATTTAATTCCTCCCTGCTTGGCACTGCTGCTCTCCACTTAACATCATGCAAATGCAGTTGCCATCATTGCTTAGGTTTGAGAACCAATAAATGTGATAACTGGAATTGGTGGTAAAGCATCAGTCTCCATTGCTCTAGTTCAGCTGATAGACATGGCTGGCATTAGAGGGGACAGTGCCAGGTTTAGCCAGGATATTTATTGGATTCCTGGTAAAGCACCACAGCCAAAGGCTTTTCAAGGGGAACTATTCTGGCTCCAAGTACAAGTCTGAAACATGGAATAGTTTGGCCCAGGCTGTATCCACTGCCACTGTTATGCCACACATTGGAGACCAATGTAGGCATAATTTTAATGGCCTACACAGGAGAAAAGGTATACTCTTGACCATTGGCTGGAGGAATTTGAGACTGTGGATATCCCACAGCTGTGTTAGTATGATATTAAGAGAGTACTTGTAAGACTTAGAAAGCTAAATATAGGCAAGACTGGTAAGCATAATGCTCTTCTGTTCTTTTCTCTTCTTTCTCCAGCTGCCACTGAGCATGAGTTCAATCAGCAAGCTCATGTTGCTCAATTGGAGAGACTGAGGGGAGCAAATGCTATGTATGCAGCAGAACAGAAGTGTTATTGTAGCATTAAAAGTTAAAGATAGCTTTTTTTATCTTTTATAGAGTTGTATCAAATTGTATAGCTCAACTGTAAAAGCAAGTATGCATGCATTAGTCTGTAGCACAAACCAATTGTACAAGTCCAATATTAGACTGTAGTCAGAGGTTGTGGGTTCAAATACCACAATTCACAACTACACAATACTGTTATTTCTTCAGTAACATTTACATCATATTAAAAACTGTATACCAGTGGCAAAAATTCCATGTTGTAAACTGTAATCCGTATAACTAGAACATACATATGTGCAATATATGCACATTTCAAGTATTACTTTCAGCAATCTGTAGTATAGTGTGTATCTGTTAGGATGTATACTTAAATGTTATACTTTAGATAAAAGAGTTGTATATTGAATTAATGCATTGTATGTCATAGGTAGGTACTAGGCTATTGGCCCTAGGGCCTATATAAACCTAGCCAAAAAGGTACCCTGGCTTTTGCCACCCAAGACAATTATTTACAATATTTACAGTCATATAAGATGGTATTAATGTTATCTCTTTTTTTTTTCTCTCACCCCAACCCTTTTCTCTCTTTTTTTATTTTCTACTATGTGTCGTCAAAATGCATCCATGTCATCCAAGTGTACCACATCACTAAATGCCACACAACACAGCAAGGTAAGCCATCCCCAGTGAATCAGCCTGCCTCTGCTCCACCAGCTCCAGCATTGATGCCCATCACCATCTGGGAGCCAAGTTGGTAGTGCTGCCTCTGCTGCCCCTGCACTACCTGTTCCCTCAGGCAGTACTACCCCAGAAGGTAGTACAGTGGTACCCTCTGGGAGCAGAGGCAGAGGTGGTGATTTCATCACCCATAGCAAGTTGCCAGGGAGGGTGCATCGATTTATGTGCTACACCATTGGTGTACTCCTACACCGGATAGAGAGGCTATTCTCCCTCATGGTCCATAGGCAGAGAAGGAGATGTTAAGCATTCCAGCCACCAGTAGAGTAAGGGGACAGTGATGACAGTCCAGTAGATGAGACCTTGATTCTCACGGTCTCCAAGCTTGATGTCCATGAGCTTGCATTGTCTCCTCCCTCACCTTAATCATGGTGTTCCCCAACCTTTTGTGTCAATAACCATACCTGTCTCTTGTCTTGTTTGTCTTGTATGTTTGCATTTGCTTCCTCACCTACCCAAATTACCTGACCCAGACATAATTATGCCCTTACCCAGCAGTCCTCTCTTATGGAATTTAAAGAAAAAAAATGGGCACCAGTCTCACAAAAAAATCATCCTATACATAGCTCTCCATTTAGCACACTTGTCTTCTTGACACACTTGATTCAGTCCCATTGGCTATACAACATGATCGCATTGCTGTTACCTCTCTTTGTGGAGATGGCAGTCCAAGTTCAGTTAACATTCTGCACATATTTTCAGTTCACACTGTTAAAGAAATGGCTAACTATGGTTCTTTCCTACCTCCATCATACACATCCTGTACTGCTTTCCCTTTACTCTTCCCCCTGCTTTCTCCCCATTTCACCACTTTCATATCTACCCCATTTTAACAACTTTAAGCTGGTCAAAAAATAGAATTACACACACCACACATAAGTAGCAGAAAAGGTAATGGATCCCTTCACTTTTTAAGCTCTATGCTTATGCAGAGGTGCACATTGCACACCAATGAGCAGCAACAGTGAACAGCAGCACAATTCTGTGGTTACCTCCAGGCAATGCCCCTTAGCCCACTGTGCTATGCCAACACACAGCAACACATAAACCATAAAGAATTCATGTCAATGCATTATCAATGTTTATGTAAAAGTCTTTAAAAGTACTGGATGCACCCAGTGCCGGTGCTAGTAAAGAAAGTCATCAACAGCCCCCAAAACACACAGATCACTAATATCTGGTTGATCATGCCAGGAGTGTATTACAGTATATATAAAAAAAAACATCAGTCCCCAAAAACCTGAATCACCAGTATCTGGTCAATCTTGCCAGCATAGTATAAAAAAGAAAGTCATTAGCCCCCAAAACACACATATCCCCAAAAAAACTGCATCACCAGTATCTGTTTGACCATGCCCAGTATATTACAAAAAAATCAACAGTCCCCAAAATACATTTCATCCCTTAGTATCTGGTGAACCCTGTCAGGGTAGTTTATTAAAAATAAGTTATCAACTGTCCCCAAAACACACACACACTACCTCACCTTACCTACTACTAGTATCTGGTTGACCATGCCAGGAGTGTTTGAAAATTGCAGACTGCCCCCAAAACAGCTGGCCCACTGCAGATTTTGTCTTCTACTATGATCTGGTTGACTCAGCCAAACTCCAGCCCCAAGATGTTAGAAACAAAAACAAATATATAACCAGTCCACCTTTTCATTTTAAACAGTATCTGCGCAATCCTGACAAAAATAACAGATAAATACATAAATTATCTGGTTGACCCAGCCAGGAAAAAAAAATCCAGAAAATTTCTGGTTGAACCTGCCAGGAAAAAATGCAGTATGTAGTATCTGGTTGGCCCTGCCAGGAAATAAAATTCAATATGTATATCTGGTTGGCTGAAAAAAAAAACAGTGAGAAGAACCCATTATTTTTTTTTTTTTTTACTTTTACCTGAAAAGAAACTATCTGTTGTCACTGTGAATTAGTTTTCAATTAGCAGTAATAAAATCCATGCCTCGGAAGAAGACTCCACTGTCACTGTCTCACTCTCGCTCATTGCTTTACCCAATGCAAAGAGCAGGAAGAAAGAGCGAGAGCAATAGGACTAATCTGTGGCTACTGACTAAACAGCCCAGTTGGACTCAGATCCCTGCAGTCTCTAGTTAATCTGGACTGTTTTTAAAGAAGTCTGGCAATGGTAATAGGAAAAGTAGGTGTGCTTTTGGGGGTTTTAGTTTTTTTTTTAAAGCGGAACATAAGCATGCATGTGGGCTATGCTGAGTTCCGGAAATACTTGTTACATTTAACTAAATTAGAGCGGTATTACAAGCCACCCAGTTGTGGCCCCTAATGATCTGTGCCCTAGGTGAATGCCTAATTTACCTTAATGGTGACACCAGCCCTGGATACACCTGGATTTGAACCCAGTATCTTCTGGGCTCAAAAATAAATGTATCAGTGCAGTTACACCTGCTGTCACAGAGTTAGTTAAGCAGCAGGTGTGTTCCATAGACTCAGTACAAACTCTCAGACTTTTCTTAATACAGCTCACATTTGGGCACTGCTTAAATATGTGAAAACAGGGAAAGTAATCAAAATGTGTATCTCGCATGCATAAACACTTTGCCAGCTGTCACATAAACCCACTGCTCTCTTGCTATGGAGAAGTAAATATCATTATGTATTAGTGCTGTTTACTGTACATTTCCTGTCTATAACATGAAATTACATGCGGAAACTTAAACTGAAGGCTCTAACTAACACTATGTCACATGTTTAAAATACAGCCATGTGTTGCCTCCCCCAAGCACTGCAACCCTGATGTCTCAGTACTTTTTCCACACATATATAATCTGCACTACAAAAATTAATATCAGATATTGCGTGATATGCAATGCACATCAATCTGGCAACATGTAGAACTAGAACTATTCACCCATAAGCCTAAAAAGCCTTATCAGCAAGGCTAGGGAAGGAATCAGCATGGACCTTATCCACAGAGACATAGGTGATCTTCAACACACTTGATCCAACCCATTTTGGTTTTGTCCAGGATAGATCTTACTTATTATACCTAGTGGACTTCTTTGATACTGACCCCAAAGACCTGGATGAGGGCTAACAGGACATACTACCTATGATGAGTTATCCAAGGCCTTTGATACTATCTCCCATTGAGGTATTATAGAAAATCTCCCATCTTTGAATTAACCCATACATTACTAGATGGATAGCCAACTGGCTCACTGACAGAATACACACTGTCAAAGTTGGGGACTGCACCTGCACCACTAGACCACTTACCAGCGGAATACCACAATGATCTGTGCTGGGCCCTCAACTGTTTGGAAATTGTTTCTCTGAAATCCAGGTGAAGATGGATGGCATATGGCTTACCAAGTCTGCAGATGACTATCAAAAGGATGTGGTCATATAGAGTCCCTCAATGATGTTAACATATTACAGAAGGGGCTGACACAGATAAATGACTGGTGCCAAACTCATGGACTGAACATTAAAGCAAAAAATGCATCATGGTCCCCTTTGGCAATGAAGTAACACTGCTAATTATGGGTCTATGTTAAATAAACAAATGCTTAAAATGTTGAGTACAACATACTCAAACACTTAAGCGAACGTTTATTTAATCAACAGCCCAGAATGTTGGAAAACGGAGTTCTGAAATATTTTGGTTGGCCAGCAGTGACATATGTGATGTATTACATCATGAAAGCTACTGCTAACAGTGCTGTATGGTGCAGAAAGGGAGTATTTCCCTTTTCTGCACTGAAGTGTGGGCTCAGAGTTGGCATATATAAGTAGGTGGTGTGTGGGGGGTGCAGGGGGTCTTGCCCCCCTACTTGCAATGTTACGGTATGTTTGTCTAAATTTTATTTTTGTTATGATGTATTGGAAGTCGCTGTAAGTTAGTTTAGTGCTATGTAGGACTTGGTAGGGGTAGGTGGACAAACAAAACATTTCGATATTGTGTTTTGCAATATTCTGGGCTGTCGGTTAAATAAACATTTGCTTAAAAGTGTTTGAGTATGTTGTACTCTACATTTTTAGTGTTCATTTATTTAACATAGACCACTAATTATGATATAAATAGCACCCCTTTAAGCTCAAACACATTATTGTGAGACTTAGGAACACATGTTGATAGCAATCTACACTTCAGTCACTATTTATCCATAGTGGTGAGACACACTCTACATTGCACACCTCATAAATAAGGCCATCACATCCAAGACCAGGGAGGTCATAATTTTGTTGTACTCTACCCTTATCAGACCACTAATTAAATACAATGCTCCCTTCTGTCTGTATCTCACCAGGCACCTGCAGCAAATTTTGAAAACACAGAGGTTTGTGACTGAGAAAATCCAGGGCCTCCAAAACATGACAAACATGGAAAGACTGAAAGACCTGTCACTGTTACTTAGTATCATGCAGGCTGGTGAGAGGTGACTTATGCCTGGCCTAGAGAGCAGTCTCAGACTCTGTACTGCTGGAAATGCTGGACACCTGCAAATCAAAAGGGACAAGAACAACTTGCTCCAGAATCTCAGCCTAGTCTGTGACATAAACAGAACACACTGGGGAGACAGATATATCTCCCAGCATTTGCTGCTCCTCTGTAATAGGCTCCCATTGCATGTGAAACAGTACTCCTCCATGACCCTATTCAAGAGCAACCTTGACAACTGGGTGGGTGATTGTAAAGTCACCCCTGGCGTGGCATCTATGTCCCTCATGGACAGGGCCATTCAGTGCAGATCACAAAATCACTCCGTTAACAATAGCTATCTAACTATGCTCATAGGTTCATGGGTTCATACTAGGCTATCTGCCCTAGGGCATTTATAAGCCTAGCCAGAGTGTGTTTGGTTTTGCCACCCATTTTAAATAAATTTTGCTATGCCCTTTTTCGAGGTTAATATACTGTGCCTCTGTCTAACAGTGACACAGAAGTGATACCCAGGGTAAACCTATGATCCCCCATCCACTCATCAAGATTCCTCTTGAAGAGAGTCAATGAGGGACTCTGCCTAACCTGGACTGGGATTTTATTCCAGAGTGAAGGGAGCCTCTGGGTTATGAATCTGTCCCTCCAGCATGTCCTATTTATTTCAGTGCTGAGGTTCAAGTCTCTCGAGTGTGTAACTCGATGGGATTTGGATTTTCTGAGGTGCAGCATGTCCATTAATTCCGGGTTGGACATGGCTTTATACGTCAGGCACAGATCGCCTCTGAGCAGGTGGTATGCCACTGAGTAGAGCTAGAGGTTCTTTAACAGGGCAGCATATGGCATCTGTTTGAGCCCTTTGATCCTCTTGGTGAGGTACTTTTGGGGTCTTTCCAGTTGCTGCAGTTGTCTGGTAAGGTACATCCCAAAAGGGGCATTGTACTCAATTATGGGCCTGATGAGGGATGAGTAAAGAGGCATGATGACATCCCCTGATCTAGATGTGAATCCCTTCATGATTAGGTGGGCTATATAAAATGTTTTTCTAACCACTTTGGCCACGTTGTTGTCAAATGAGAGATTGCTATCAACTTGGGTCCCCAGGTCCCTAATTACTTCTTCCATACTTAATGAATTACCACCTATGTGATAATTTGTGGGCACTTTGTTTTTGCCAAAGGGGATGACTATACACTTTTTGGCGTTTAGCTTGAGGCCATGGCTCTAGCACCAGTTGTCTGTTTCTATGAGGCCATTTTTGAGGATGCTTGTGTCGGCTGGAGAATCAATTATGGTGCCCAGTTTGCAGTCATCTGCGAACTTGGTCAGCCACAGTCCTTCCATGTTGGCCTGTACCTCTGAGAAATATATACCGAACAAGAGAGGTCCCAGGACTGAGCCTTGTGGGACGCCACTTGTAACTGGTTTGGAGTCTGACATGGCTCCAGCAATTCTAACCATATGGGTTCTGTCCTTGAGCCAGTTTGCAACCCATCTAGTGACATAGGGGTTTATATTTAAGCTGGTGAGCTTATCTATAATGCCCGAGTGGGGTATTGTATCGAAGGCTTTTGCAAGGTCCAGGTAGGCTGTGTGGACCACCTTCCCCTCATCAATGGCCTTGGTGACTGTTTCAAAGAAATCAACCAGGTTTAAGAGGCAGGATCTGCCCTTCACAAAGCCGAACTGGGGGAGGATCCAGTGTTTGTAGGTCCCCAATATCTTTATTTATGAGGTCCATGATGATCCTTTCCATAGCTTTGCAGACCAAGCTAGTCAGGCTTATGGGGTGATTGTTTCCAGGATCCATTGAGGCACCACCTTTGTGGAGAGGGACCACTGTTGCTGTACACCACTCTTTGGGTACATATCCTGTAGTAAGGCTGAGATTGAACAGTAGTTTTATGTTTGGGTTTAGCTCTTCTTGGAGTTCATGTAGAACGCAGCCCGAGACACCGTCTGGTCCCATTGATGCTGTGTTTTTTGCTTTGGAGAGGGCGGCTCTTACCTGAGCATATGAGATGTCATGGGGGCAGCACTTTACTGGGATAGATATTTGCCCTTTTGGTGGGGGGGGTTGCGCTTAACCTGTCAGCTAGGATGTTGGCAATGTCTGTGGGTTCGGTATATTTTTTGTCATTTTGGACTAATTCTGAGCATATCTGGGAATTCCCACCCAGGTTCCTAACATAGCTAAAGAAAGCCTTGTGATTATCCTTAGTGTCCTGTGCAATTATTCTCTCGAAGCTGGCCTTAGACGATTTTATGAGTGCCCATAGTTTTTTGATAATACTGATCAGAGATGCCTTCCCTTTTTGGGATTTTGCTCTATCCTGTAGTATCTTCCTCCTTCTATTATATAGTTTGTTTATGGCTGGGGTCCACCAGACAGGACGTCTGCCTTTGGAGGATTGGGTCTTGGTTTTATTTGGGATTGCATGATCCATGCATTCCTGAAGGTGTTCATAGAATGCGTTTATAAAGGATTCTGCAGTCTGGGCCATATTTTCCACAGGCTCGGGGACTTTGAAGGATTCCACCTTGGTTTTGAGGAGTGTGAAATTTGCTTTAGAGAAGTTTTTCACTGTGGTTTTCTGGGCAGGGGGTGGGGTCAGGATGTGAATATCCAGTGAGATTAATTTATGGTCTGATCTTACCAGTGAGGAATACACTTCTGGTCTGGAGCATAGAGTCCCATGTTGGTGATGATCAGGTCCAGTATGTTTTCTACTCTTGTGGGAGTGGTAACAAGTTGTTCCATAGCATTTGAGTTTATAAATTCTAGGAACCTTTGGGCTAGGGTGTTGGAGCTAGAGTAATGCTCCCAGTCTATGTTTGGGTAGTTGAAGTCGCCCAATATAATGGTGTTTGGAGAGATCTTCATATCTTCCAGTGTTCTCAGGAAGGCCGAGTGGGGATCTTGGGTTTGGGAGGGTGGTCTGTAGCAGGCTATAAACTGGAAGGCCATTTTACCCACTGTTAGTTGCACATGGATAGTCTCTGATGCTTTGTGCTGTGCCACCAACCTGGAGGTGTGGGTATCTTTGACAAATATTGATACTCCCACTCCTTTTGTGGTTCGGTCCAAGTTTTGGGGCCGAAAAGCATGGTATGAGGTATAACCTGGTAGTGCTGGGGTGCTCTCGGGAGCCTTGAACCAGGTTTCTGTTACTGCACAGATATCGATGTTCTCCATACTAAGGAGAGTTTAGAGTGCATGCATCTTGAGGTTTAGACTTCTGGCATTGAGTAGCATTACTCTTAGTTTCTTATCCCTTGTGATACCTATGGAGGTGGGTTTGTCTTTTGAGCTTTGCCTAAAAAAGGCACTATGGGGGTAGCAAGAGCCTTTGCCAATATCTGAAAGCCCAGGGGTGACAGGTGCAAGCCGTCCCTAGCGAAGCATCGTGGCTTGTCAAGCATGTCATCCCAGGCTGACAGGCATTGGATCCCCTTTGAATGACACCAATACTTAAGCCAACTGTTAAAATTGATCATCTTGTCATATTATGGCATCATTCTTGGTGAGGGTAAGATGCTACTCAAGGTCAGGGTCATACCGGCCTGGGCTACATGCTCCGAGAGCTCCTCTAGGTCTCTTTTCATATAGTCCAGGGAGGAACATCTCAGGTCATTCACACCAGCATGGACAATGACTGAGTCATATTTGTACTTGCCTTGGAGTGACCTGAGTGCTTGTGTTATGTGGCGGATCCTAGCGCCCGACAGGGAGCTCACCATGACCTTCTCCTTGTTCAGCCTGGTGAGCGGGACATCAGTGTGCCTGACGATAGAGTCACCTATTACAAGTGTATCAGGTGTGTTGTTTAGCCTTAAGGGCTGTGACTGTTCGGCACACTGGCTTTGTGAGCTATGTGTTTCACATGTTTTGTTTTGGGGTAGCGGTTGCTTGGGTGTCTGCTTTGGAGGTCTCTGCTGCTTAGGCAGATATTTATTTAGAGCCTCCGAGTATGTTTTTGTTTGTTTATGTGTTTGGTTTGCTGTCGTGGTAGGTCTATGTGAGACTGGAATTGTAGTGAGTGTGGTTTCCTTCTCCTCCTGACTGGTTACACCAGTACTGAGTTGAGAGAGCTTAGCCTCCAATTTGGCTATATGGTTGCATCTCTCACATGTGTTTGAATTTGTTGGGAGGAGGAGAGGGTTGTCTGTGTACATGAGGCAGTTATAACATTTCCTCAAGATTCCCAGATTCACCAGCTGGACCAGAGAGGAGGTTGACAACTGACCTTTGGACATGCTAGAATAGTATTGGGAATTCCTTTATAATTGAAAAAAAGGACCAATGGGGAACAAGGTACTCAAGGGGAGTTTGTGAGGGTGTAGTGCTTTTAATTTTTTAGTGCTGACTTGTATAATTGCTTTAGTGATCAAGTGCCAGGTAACTTAAATTCAATGTGTAACAGGTAACTTAAATGCAAAAATAACAAACAGTAACTTTCTTTCAAGTGAAACAAGGAAATAAGTAAAGTAAGCAATGCAGATATCACTAGGGATCCACAGAAGCACTGAAAAGCCGGGTTTTAGGTGGAATTAGCATTTCAGAGAAATAAAAAGCAAACAAACAACAAGCATACAAACAAATCTAGATTCAGCAGGCCTGGATCTAGTCTATGCTACAGCAAACAAGGTGTACCAATTTCAGTAAGAAACAGTTCAAATATGCAGGCACTATAAGCCTTTAACCAGAAATTCCCAGCTCAGAAGCATATTTGTGTTTTTACACAGCTAGGCTTGCAAATGCCCTAGGCCATTAGGCTATTAACCTCCTATGAACCTATGCAGGCCTCCCAACATCTCTCCAGCATGCCCTGCTGTTGTCATCCACTATAAGTTGATCTGCAGTCTTGTCAAAGTCAGATTTGTGCTGTGGGGCTTGCATAAAGTACTGAGTTCTGTAGTGTGTATACATAGGTAGGAGTTCAATTCTCACTGCAGTCAACTGGTGCATGTGTGTTTGTGCTCTTGCTTGACATTACAAAGAGCATTTTACACCAGCATGTGGGACTCTGTCATTTTCATATTCTCTTCAACAGACACTGTTGATGTCATCAGCTCTAGCTGATTTGAGAATATGCACTATTCCCACCAGGGCAGGGTCAGAGACTGACCTGGAGGCCAGGCAGAAGTCACCTCATCCTATACAATGCAGATTACAGTGACATGGCTTTCAGTTTATCCACATACATCATGGCATGGTTTGTAAGCCCTGTGCTTTCTTGGTGAGAAACCCCTGTAGTCTCTTCAGCTGCTCCATGTCCCTGGTGTGGTACATGCAGATGAGAACATTATACTCTATTAGTGTTCTGATCAGGTTCAAGTACAATGTTGTCATACAATCCTAAGATCTGAATATTCTGGAGTGACTTATGATGTGCACAACATAGGCTTTCAATACCATTGTGGATACTTGGTGGTCAAAGTTCAAATTGCTTTCTACATGTGTTCCCAGTGCTTGCATCACTGGGTTTCAGCATAGCAGGGCTGTTGTCAATGTTGTAATTAGCACTGAATTCCACTTTTCAGACGGACAAAATACACATTCTGTAACTATCTGTAGATTGTGTGGTTTTGTTACCAGTCATTTGTCTGTGTTAGCCCCTCCTGTAGTATGTTATTATCATTGGTGGATTCAATGATTGCATCCAGTATGCAAGAATCAGAAAACTCTGCAAGCCAAAGGCCATATATATTAGCTTAAACTGTTGCAAAATTAATTCCAAATAGTATAGGGCCAAGCACGGATCCCTTGGGTTTGCCAGTGGTGACTATTGTACTGGTACAGGTTGACTTACCAACTTTCACAGTATGTGTTCTGTTGGTGAGCCAATTGGTTACACATCTAGTGATGTAAGGGTTAATCTCCTGCTGGGAGAATTTGAAAATGATACCTGCATGGGGGATTGTATCAAAACCCTAGGCCAGATCAAGACAGGCAGTATGCACTGTGTTACCTTCATCCAGGCCTATCACACAGAATCAATGGGCTGTGACATCACAGATCACCTGTCACAGGCTATGTTCTTGTAGAAGGCTGTACATCAACATGCATCCTTCTGAGTTGGGGGGGCAGCACCTGATGCATGCATGTATAGACGCATCCTGACTCTCCTCAACTGTGAGGTAGACCACACTAGTAATATCACGGCTGTGTGCAACAGACCTGCATGAGTTGTTAATGCTACATCATGTCTGTTACATCTGATAGATGTCCTCAAAGAGGTCATCAAGTGCATGCATAACAACACTATCATCCTGTTGAACTTGACCAGGCCAAGACATTTGACACAAATCCGCAATGAGGTATTCAATCAACACTGTCAGATGTGGCCATAAACAGCTATATCACCAAGTGGGTAGGCCAGTGTTTCACATATGTGGCATTTCAGTATGTTGAAAGTGTGAAGTGACCTATATTTCATTTCCAGTGATCTGGTCGGTACATTGGGGCTGTCTGCTAGGCCCTTTCCTGTCCATTATTTAAGTGATGGACATCACAGATGATATACAGATCCTGTGTCCAAACAGTTGCCTGAAGGACTACAGCTTGTAGGCAATCATTGAGTGGAACATCCACCAGCATGTAGCCACAGTGCTGAATACTCCCTTGTATGTAACATAAGTTCTGAGTTTGTGAAGGACATTCATATCAGAGGCCATAATACCTTCATAGTTCCCAACCTTCATCATACCAATAACTAAGTACAATGCACCCTTCTTCATGTACCACCCTACACATCTTCCACTGATGTGTAACTGAAGTGTTCCACCTTTGTCACAGTGAGTTGTCACACAGCTTATTGGCCATATGTAGGTATTCTTTTAGTGACATAAACATTGCTGTCTGATGGTGCGGAACCCCCATCAAGTTGTTACACCAGATGCAAATGTACTACCTGTTTTGGTAATGCACACAGTACATACATAGGTGTTTAATAGCACTAATGGGATGGATAAAATCTGTGACAGTGTGGATTGTGCTATATATATATATATATATATATATATATATATATATATATATATATATATATAGTTCCCTATCAGAAGCCTGAAACACTATAAGCCTGAAAATCAAAATCCTGAAACCAAAAGCCTGAAAATTCAGAATCCTGAAAACTCAAAATCCTGAAAGCCCAAAATCCTGAAACTCAAAATCCTGAAAACACAAATAATGCTAATATGCCAATACAAAGACACTAATATCTACCAACTGACCTTGACCCTAACCCTAACCCTAAGGTCCGTCACTATCGCACACTCACCTGACCCGCACCATAACCCTAACTCACTTAAACTGCCCCTAACCCTAATTTCTGTCACGATTGCATACATGCCTAACCTGCGCCCTAACCCTAACTCACTTAAACCCCCCCTAACCCTAACATAAAACCAACCGCACACTTACCTGAACCCAACGCATGACCTAACACCACAGGGCTAACAATAGCAAAGCCACAATGACGTCAGTATGTCTATTTTGTGTTTTCAGGATTTTGAGTTTCAGGATTTTGGGCTTTCAGGATTTTGAGTTTTCAGGATTCTGAATTTTCAGGCTTTTGGTTTCAGGATTTTTTTTCAGGCTTTTGGTTTCAGGATTTTGATTTTCAGGGTTATAGTGTTTCAGGCTTCTGATAGGGAACTATATATATATATATATATATAAATATATATATGCCATGCACATCGGTCATCTAACCTGTTTTGCTTATAATGTCTCATGCATGTATAGCAGTGTCCCTCCTAACACCTCCAGCAGATGTTACAGTGCCAGGACAGTGTGCATGATTACCCTCATAGTGTGTAGATTTATCATAATAGTTGTACAAGTATATTTGTGCAGAATCATATTTGATTATTCTAAATCACATACGTTATGTCAGAGGCATGATATTACTGGTGGTATTATTCTGATATTGTCCATGATTGTGGTTGCTTTTTTTAATGTTGTCCATGAGCCTTTACCTGTGTCCCACTTGCTGGAGACCTCTGCTAAGATTACACTCATATTCAGGCAAATCAGTTTGCACAGCTTCCCAATATGCACCCTACCCCAATTGTAAGTCAGACCCTGATAGATGTCCTCTGCATTACTCATGTAAGGATGTTTATCTCACACAGACATCCTCTCCATTGTTGTGTCACCTTGTGTGATGGTCACATAATACATATTTTCACTATGCAGTCCCTACTGTAGCATATTAATATGTGATTGGTATTGATATTATACAACCATCTTCCACTGGCATGCACTCATCTGCTGTACATTAGGTTGTTTCACCTGCCCTCTTTCCCGGTGTTCATTCCTACAATTCATCTGTGTGTCCCTATTCAATACACACACTTCTCCTGGGTGTTTATTTTACACGGCAGTCCATGTACCCTTAAAGATTATTTACACAACTTCAATACAGAATGCCAGGAATGGGATTCCACCATAGTCTGCACTGTAGATACACTGCCCTATACTGTGTTTGGACCATATACCTCTCAGCTGCCCAGATTTTCACAGAATGCTCAGATGTGCTCCTTATCAAATTTATGGCTTTCTGTCCTATCATTGCAATGATCTCAGGACTGATGTGACTCAGTGTTACATACATTTGAGTTTCAGACTTCAAATCCTTCAGAGCATGCATCTTACAATCCCCTGGTTATTTTAGCACATTTCTATAGGGCAAATCATCATCCTCTTTCGGCTTTTCCCGTTAGGGGTCGCCACAGCGGATCATCTCTTTCCATTTCTTCCTATCCTCTGCATCTTGCTCTGTCACACCAATCGCCTGCATGTCCTCTCTCACTACATCCATAAACCTTATCTTAGGCCTTCCTCTTTTCCTCTTACCTGGCAGCTCCATCCTTAGCATCTTTTTCCCAATATACCCATTATGCCTCCTCAGCACATTTCCAAACCAACGCAATCTCGTCTCTCTTGCTTTGTCTCCAAACTGTCCAAGATGAGCTGACCCTCTAATATACTGATTCCTAATCCTATCCAGCCTAGTCTCACCGAGTGCAAATCTTAACATCTTTAACTCTGCCACATCCAGCTCTGACTCCTGCCTTTTTATCAATGCCACTGTCTCCAACCCATATAACATAGCTGGTCTCACTACCCTCTTGTAGATCTTCCCTTTCACACTTACTGGTACCCGTCTGTCACAAATCACTCCTGACACTCTTCTCCACCCATTCCACCCTGCCTGTACTCTCTTCTTCACCTCTCTTCCACATTCACCATTACTCTGAACTGTTGATCCCAAGTACTTAAACTCGTCCGCCTTTACCAACTCTACTCCCTGCATCCTCACCATTCCTCTACCCTCCTCATTTACACACATATATTCTGTCTTAGCCCTGCTGACCTTCATTCCTCTGCTCTCTAGAGCATATCTCCACCTCTCCAGAGTCTCCTCAACCTGATTCCTACTCTCACTACAGATCACAATGTCATCTGCAAACATCATAGTCCACGGGGCCTCCTGTCTGATCTCATCTGTCAACCTGTCCATCATCACTGCAAATAAGAAAGGACTCAGAGCTGATCCTTGATGTAATCCCACCTCCACCTTAAACGGATCTGTCACTCCCACTGCAGTCCTCACCACTGTCACACTACCCTCGTACATATCCTGTACCACTCTTACATACTTCTTTCTATAGGGCAAATATGTCAAATATTTCCCTATTTCTGAGTCATTGCCCCCCCCCCCATTATGTTGGCCTTTGTCCAGATGTTTTGTACTAAGAGACTGAGAGATATCTGTGAAGCCCTAGTGATCATTGTAGCATTCTATGAAAAATTGTGGATCGTCAGGGCTCTGATTTCAATAGGAGTACTATCCATGTTCACTTACACAGTTTCCTAGCCGGCAACACTGTTGCCAGCCATAGAACCTTGCTTATTTGCATTTAAATGTGGTGCGCAGCATGAATATGCAATGAGAGCTGCTGCTCATTACACATAACCCACACACACGTAAATTTCATGTGGGCTTCACGTGAAACCTACATAGAGGTTTTTGAATCATGGGGATAGATTTTATTTAGACTTGATAACAGACTGCTGTTTTAACTTTCACATAGTTTACCTGACACAAGATCAACACAGATCATGCCATAGGACCACCATTTACTGATCTATCTAAGATGTTTGATAGATTAAATCAGTGTTCAATTTCTGTTAAATGTGGATTATCTGAATAAATAATGTGCTAATCTTTTTAGTTACTAAACTCATTTGGTCCAAAAGTATTCTTATCCAGCAAAGTACTTGCTTCCAGAGAGATTTTTCTCCAGAATCATCTACTAAAAACAAACCTCATATGATTTACAGTATGTTATAAAACAAAGTGAATTACAAAAATGTAAAATATGAAAGCCCTTTATTAAACAAAGAGCTATGCATTGATGTCAACAGCAAAGGTCTACCTGGTGATGTGGATATTATATTACAGATTTATGAAAGAGTGTTTGGGCTTTATTTATCAAAAAATTACTAGTGTTATGGTCAAATGAATGGTTATATCCCTGAATTCTTATAAGATATATCCAGCGTATCAGTGAGAGCAGAGGATTAACAACAGAATCCCATGCCAAGAATGATATACCCATTTTGTACCGCCAATCTCAGCCCATCCCTGGCAACACCTGAGCTCTGCTCGCATGATGCCCAGGCCCCCATCCATGGTAAGACATGCCCTGTGGTACTGTTCTGAAATGTATGAGGTGTACTTATGTGACTGGTGTACAGGCCGTGGTAGTGCAGCAGTTAGCGTTGTCACCTCACAGCAAGAGGTTCTCCGGTTTGATTCTCGGCTGGATCGCCTTCTGTGTGGAGTCTGTATATCCTTCCCGTGGTTGAGTGACATTTAAAGATATGCAGGTAGGTGTATGCATGGATGGGTGTGCCTTTGTTGAAGGTTCGGCATCGGGCAGACACCTCGGTACTGTAAAAATCCACTCCCAATCATTAGCAGACTGGAGTTCTACTGTGGCGACCCCTAACTGGGAAAAGCTGAAAGACATTGGTACTATGTGAATGGTACTTCGGTGTTTCTGCATTACACTTTATAGCAATGATATTGTAACATATTATTTTTAAAAATGTGATATTTTAAAATACCCAAACCATACTTTTCCAAATGAAGCTGTGATACATGGGAAAGGGGACTGGAGATGTGACATTTTATATTGCACATTTTCAGCAAAAAAACAAACTGTTTAAAAGAACACACACACAGTTATCGATAAAAGTGCTACTGGTGTGGTTCTGTGACATAATGGAAAATACATTTAAAATTACCCACAGAGACCAACATTTAAGCATATACTGTCTAAGTTAAAAAAATGGTTGGTACACACATTCCTAGCCACAGAGCCCACTAACACCTGTTAAGAAATACCTTACTTTGGGGGGGAGGTCTCAGGGTCTCAAGTGCAGCTGTAATACTACCTTGCATCTTATAGCAATACAAAAAGTAATATATAAAAAAACTCAAAGTTAGCACAATTGCACTGCTGGAGTGAAGCTTTGGCATACATAAAATGCACTGATAGCTATATTGCTGAATTAAATACCATTTCTGAAGTTGTTGAACACCTTGACAACACCTCATACAGACTGCCAGCATCACACTGTTGTGCGATGCCAATTTAGTTCAGTCCTGCTGCTGCCACTGGAAATTTTCCTTGATGAAGTGTAGTTTAAGTGTTTCAAACTGCTACAGAAGGCATTCCTTGAGCAAATTCTGTAGAATATCTCATCATTTGTCCATTTGCAAAGTAGCCATTCATTATGTGATTCAAAATAAGGGTAGCTGATCTGTTTTGAAAGTGGCAGAGAGTCTACAACTTATTTGAACTACACAGAAATATAATTGACTGATCTGGCGTCCCCTACAAGCACTCTGCTGGGGTATGAAAATTATTTTTCCCTACTCATCCTAGAGTTTTGACAGGGAGAGTTGTTCATCTTTTTGAGAACTGCTTAATGATGTATGATAAGCCCAGGTAGCACCCTGCTGTTTTCTGATATTGCACAATCTATTTAAATTATTTATACATTTACAATATTTTAAAAGAACAGTCTTAATCTACAAAACCAAGTATCAGTGTTAGAAAATCATAAGTGTTTGTTGTATATAAGTTGGCACCATTTGTTTCACCTGAGTGCTAAAATGAAAATAATCTTAATATTCATAGCTGCTCTACCAAGCAAATATTTATATCATAGAATAACTTCAAATAACACATCACATTTTAAGCTCTTTTTTAGTGAAACTCACTGCTTGCATCCACTATCCCCAACAAGATAGTATCACACACCATGTTTGTATTATAATTAATGTGACTGCAGAAAACATCACATTTTCATGTCTTTTTTTTACAAACACACCTTTCTAAGTCTGGCCCTATGTAACCCACCTTGCCTAATTTCCTGTGTGTGCTTAGCAAATCATGTCATCATGAAAATGATACCTTTTAGCTCACTTTTATGTATCTCTACAAGGATTTCATAAATTAGAATACTAATCTCAGGATTATAAGTCTAGTATTAAGACAAGCATATTCTTACAAGATCCATAGGAAATATACTTTCCTGAATCCTGTTGTGTTATACTTTTCTTGGAATCAGCAAATTGAAGTTACTAAGTTGTAAGCTGAGTTAATATGAGTCCATACTGAAACATCTAAACTCACTAAGTTCAATACACCTAAAACCATTAAATGTACAACAAATAAAACAACCACAACAAAAAATGAAAATGAAAAATTTAAACAGCAATTTTTTGTAGGGGAGCAATCCCCCCATATACTTCAAACACCCTAATTATATATCTAAGATTGCTCAACAGTGGGGAAAATGGCAGTCTCATAACACACTGTGTGCAATCTCAAAAAGATCTGCCATGGAGCAGCATGCCTATAGGTGTATAAACCAGTCTAACACGATATCCACACTACTATCAGAAAACTAAATGCACATGGTAATAAATAAATAACTAAATAAATAAATAGCTGATGAAATAAACATTGATATAATGCATACAATTGCAATCAGAGTAAATGAATGGGACCCTTTAATATTACATCCATACTTCTCTTTCTTGTTGGTGTCCTGAAAAGTTTAGTTCCTGGACTCTTGCTTTTCAATACTTTTGTAAATAATGTTGCTCTTCACTTCAAGCTGTCAAACTCATGTAGTGTGTAGATTATTCCAAAATATTTTCTGTAGCATATATTTCTGAAATCAGTCTTCAAATCAGTTTCTAGTTACTTGATGATTCTACCGTTGTTATGAATAGCTCAAATAAAGTTGTGACCGCTTTTATTTTTCATTAAGATCATGCAATGACGCCTTGATCTCAAAGTCAGAAGATAATCTGCTTCTGGTAGCTGTCAGATTGATTAGTCTTTTTCTAGACTAGCACCTGAACAAAATCGCAAAGAGAGATTAACCCTGAAAAGTAGCCAAAAGCTTGGTCTTTGACAAACTAAACAATTTATGACAGGTGGTAATAGAATAACTGGAGTTAGTATGTATCTATTTCTGAGGTCCCTCGATATTTATGTGAAGAAGGAGATTAATAAATAATACAGATATTCCTTTGGGTTTAACCAGGGCCATAAGACAGTTAATCATACATACATAAATATAAATGAAAAAATACTAATGAGAAAACAGAACTTTTTGCAGACAAATTAACCCAGAAGATTATATACAATTGAATTTAATAAACTAAAATAGTTTAATGGTACAGAAGGATTTCAAGTAAATAAAGCAAAAACAAAGACTGCACTCCAAAACATGACTTCCCATTTTGTGTTGTCATAACAGGATAAGATATCTCTGGATTTGCCTGAAATGGAATATCGTGCAACTATCTAATCAAAACAAGAATAAAATTATTCAAAAGAACAAGTAACACAAGACTATGGAACCTGTTATTTATGAACATTTACAGTATCATGCAGGTAATTAAGAGGTCATTGGTTCTGCCAGTTGTATATGCAAGTCAGGATCAGGTGTATTGATCAGAGAGACCAGATATGGAAGAATTTCAGAAAGGAAATTAAGGAGTTTCTTTTGGATAACAAAACTGAAGGGGTGCAATAGTGAAAACTAATACTGACCAAAGAAACAGGGTGATTTGAGGCTTCAAGATTTGGAGATGCAGTATAAAGCCACACAGCTGACATTAATGTATCTGATTCAGGATACATAATATATGTTTGTGACAGGCATCATACCCAAAAAAGTAAAAGGACAACACATAGGCATTTGGACAGATCTAGGAAATGACTATAAAGAATATTATATGCAGCTTTACATAAAAGTATTAAGCAATGCTTTAAGTAAAAGGAAGTTAGACATTGGAAAAAATAAACCACCAATAATTTATACTACATATAGTAAGTAATATTTCAGTCTTAGTAGTGAATGTCATGTGTAGTTGAAGAAAAAAGAACAACCAAATGAATGTCATGTGTAGTTGAAGAAAAAAGAACAACCAAATGAGACTGAGGTAATAAAATGGGATGAAGCTAGACAATGTTTTAGGTTACTGAACTCAGATCAACTTGCATTTACAAGTCTAATATTACAGTTCTAGGAAGACATATGGAGGATGGATAAAAATTTTGGTAATGAGGAGTGTTTGTGTAATGGTTAAAGTCTTAACCTCATAGATTCATGGTACAGGGTTTGATTCTGACCTCTGGTTATCGGCTAGGCTTCTAATAGTCTATAGACTGATAGCCGTATAATTACCGATGAACCTTAAAACACAAATAGTACATTTTATAACTAAGACCAAACATAAATGCCAGACTTGAGCAAAATAATAAATAAAGCTTATAAGACAACATTATATTTGAGAATGCAATACAAAGTTAAAAACATGTCCTGAATGATTAAATAAATATAGTTAATCAATGAAGGGGACTATGTCTTAATCCTAGATATGCAAATAAATCAAAAATATTTAGAAACTTTGTAAGGAAATATTTTTATACCCCTATGAGACTTGAAAAAAATGGTCATAGAAGTGTGTATTTCAACAGACAGGACTTGATTTAGAAAGTGAAGAAATAGTTGCTAAAAATTAAAAATATAGAGTTGCAGAAGAGAAGGAATACATTTGCATTCAATAAATTATGTTTGAAAATGCAGGAATAAAACTCACAGTTAAAAGATAGCTCAGCTGCAATGTGGGTCCAGCCTTATAAATCACAAGAGCCTAATTTGTGCTACTCCACAATCTGGTACCCCTCAAGTCTAGTGTGAGGAGAAAAAATGGTCTTCTTTCTCAAACTGTAACAAGTCACTTGCTCCTACATATACCACATGCTGCAGACCCACCAGTGGGGAAATTAATGCTGTACTGCACTACCAGCTGATAGTCATCTGCCATTTTTGCCCTCATCACCCTTCCACAGCTACACTTTTGATTGGGGGCCCCCAAGACACAACCAGACCTCTCAATTTCTTTACTCAAGAATTAAGAAAAAAGACAAAACTAATGAGAGAACAAATGTCTGAAATCAGAGACAGTTTTTAAATATTACTCTAATTCATTTACAGATTTTTTAATTTCCTGAAAACTCAAAGGACAAAACTCTAAATTCTGGCATTATTGACTGGCTATATATATTTTTCTTTTTTTCTCCAAGTTGAAGACGTGTGTGTGTGTGTGTGTGTGTGTGTGTGTGTGTGTGTGTGTGTGTGTGTGTGTGTGTGTGTGTGTGTGCAAATATACTTGCAATGAATGGTATAGGAGTGTAGTTTACCTCTTACCCTCTTAGTGGAAGATTTCTAGACAAAGCCAAAAATATTACAAGATGAGATAAAGAAGGATGAAATAGGGATAAATGGGTTCTTTGAGTGGATGTCTGAAGTCTGAGTACTTTGGACACCTCTGATTGAGAAAGGAATGGAGTCCCATAGTCTAGGTGCTATGAAAGAGAATGCTTGGTCAGTGCAATGAAGTTTATTTTTTAATGTTAGTATCATGGGTTGAGATTGAGAGCTAACCTGAATTTATATGTGGGAGACTTTGGAGAAATGTTTGAGAGGGAAAGGTGTCTCAGGAGATAGGGTTTTGTAAATTAGTGATTCTAATGTACTGGTAGCAATTTAGCTCTGGTGAGAGTTAGGCAGTAATGGTCATTAATAGGAGAATTAGCAATGAACTGGCCAGTTTTATTGCAGATGGTCTGTAAGGTGGTAGCATTTTTCTTTGAGGCTGCAGCTATTATGGGTGGTCCATATTCAAGCTGCGATAAGAGTATTCCTTTGACTGTGGCAGCTTCAGCTGGCTTGGACAGAAGAGGTGATAGCTTGTTTGCCCAGTGCTGCAGTATGCTGATCTTTTTGCATGTATTTTAGATGTGTAGCTGAATGTCAAAAGATTGAGATTAGTGACTTCACTCCTCAACGATTTGCCAGAAAATCCCAAATTTTATGAAGAACAGACTGAAAATATGAGGCAAAATTCTCAACAGTTGAATGATATGGAGTGCGGTACTGGCATTGGTTAAAATGCTGCACTGATTAGTGAAATGCCTATACTGCATTTGCAGTCATGGGTAAAACTACATATGGGAGACTCACTGTAGCACAGTGCTTATTTTTTTCATAGGAAGCCGCTATAGTTTTAAGTAGCAGATTTTTTTTTCTATTTTTAACTATGGTTCTTGCAAGTGTCAGGCACCATATAGCAGCTGGATTCTGTTGTACCGCTGCAATGACTTTGATTCCTTTCACCAAAAGGTTAATTAGGAGAAAACTAGAAGCATTATATACAGAAATTTAATTTATTCTGTGTTGCAAATGAATTAGTTGAAAGCCCATAAACTTACAATATCAACACACCTGCAACTCTCTGATAAAGAAGCCTTAGACACACTTAACTCTTTCACTTATCCTTAAAGAGGAGAATGATAAAATAGCAACACTTGGAGAGACATTCAGTAATTTTGGGAACCCATATAGAATGTATGTTTTATTTACCTTTTATTCTTAACAACATTACAAGGTCATACATAGGCTATAAATACTTGTCATTCTGAGCTGAAGAATATAGGCAGCAGCTCTTCTGTGGGTTGCATGGTTAATTTATAAAATAACAATTAGTGGTACAAGAAATGATGAATCAGGGGTCCAATTATTAAGAGGGGAAAACAGACATTATCAAAAACTGTGGATGTGCACAGAGTAAGAGCTGTCGATTAATCTGTAATCTAGCCATTACAATTGTTACTACACTTGAGCAACAGCTCATAAAATTGAAGAACATTAAAAACAATAGGAAGCGTATTTGCAGAGAGCAAGGTACCCTCTATCCTCACAAGTGTTATATAACAAGTCTGATGTAACTCCATCATGAGGAAAAAAGAAATCCTTGGTGACAACATTGAAAAGACTGTAGTATACTGGAATTATCTAGAAACAACTGAAATGAAACTGGAATGGATGTCTTTATCTGTTAATTACCCAAACTTGTGCTGAACAGGTGCCAGTCTCTCCTTTATGGGCCAAGTCTTTTTGCATTTTTCAAAATATAGTCTGTAGAATTTGGTAGAAATTCTTGAATGCTGGATAGCAGTAACAGTGCTGATAAATATATCCAAAGTTTCTGTATGTATACTCTGATTCTCCTGAATAATATAAACTGAAACAGTCTTTTACTCCTGAATAGTATGGATATTTGACCTGACTTCTACACTCAGACTCAAGTGTCTGTACTGCCAAGACCTTTTGCATATCGGTCCAAAAGCTAACTTAACTGAGTCACCTGACCATGTCTAAAGTATTCCCTGATAACACCAAAACCCTGTAATGTTTTACACTCCTCTTTAGCCTTGGTTTTCAAGCCTTTGTATTGCATGTGCCTTACAGTGCCTGTCTATTCCTTATCTAGCATTCCATTGCAAGTACACATATCTTTCCCTTGAGAAAGGAACATTCTGTAGCTTTCCCCCGAGAACTGTGATTTCTGTACATCTTGTGCTTAGCCAGCAAGATTATCTTTGCCTTTCTACTGAACTACCTTTCCCTGAAACCGAATGAGTATACAAAAACACAGTCTAACTCTATATATTCAGACCTATTATTCTACCTTAGTGTAGTATAGTAAACTCACTAAGAATAAAGTGAAAACCTTCAAACTAACAGCTCCCCCCCTGAGCTCCCTGATGAAAGATTACAGGGATCTTCTTTTGTAGTTACCTCATATCTTTATTAATAACTACTGTATATGCAGTAATACCACCTCATTCATAATTTGCAGATGTGTCTTGATAGATAATGATATCCTTTGTGGTCTCAAAGTTACTATTACATTTAAATACTTGTTTTAACTCTAATTTACATAAATGCACATCTTTTGTACACAGTTTTTCTATAGATAGTCGACTTGTGCACCACAGCTTTTGCCAAGTTTAGGCCTTACTCTGCATTGTCCCAGTCACTGCTGAGGTACTAGAGGCTGCTTTAATGTCCAAGTGTTCTTTTCTCTGTCTGTTTTTTCTTAGGCCTTTTAAACCTTCCATTTTCCATTTCTTGTGCCAGGCTGGGTGTCTGATGTTTTTGACTGTATTTAAAATCAACCTGGAAATTATTTCTGCAAAACACAAAAAACAGTATCAGGTCCTTAAAATAAAATTTTCATGTTTAACAATTATAAACTGATAGCATTGCTTATTCCCCTGACTTTATTTAAAATTTTTCATGAAATAAACATATGTTGCTTATAAATTTTTGTACGTATTTAAGCAAACTGATAATGTACTATAGTGAACAAAACCATTGTTACTAATAAATACTTTGCTTGTTGACCTGACTTTATTTACATTTTCTGCATGAAATAAACAAATTATTGTAAATCTGTAAACAAACTTATAAGGTACTATAGTGAATTAAACTAATGTTACTAATAAATACATTCTTGCAAGTCTGTAACTGAACTGATAATGTACTACAGTGAAGTGGAAAGGCTGTAACTTTATTATTAAATCAAACAAAAACCTCAGTGGCATTGTTTTTTCCTGTCATAACCTCAAATGAAACTAAAGTAGTAATCTAACATTGCTTGCATTTCTGCATCTCTACAAAATTAATCTTAACTGTTGAACTTTCTACATTTATTCTGTGACCCTCAGCTCCTAACATACTGTTCTGTGTATAAATTTCCACCCACTGTCATAACATTGCCATTCCTTTAGCTGATGTCATTTAATTTCTTCAGTACTACTGAATGGTGCAAGGATTTACCATTACTGTCTACAGTTTCCTTGGATAAATAGTAAGAACTATAACTGCATAAACTGTCACTAAGAATATTAAATTGATCTTTACCATACTGTTTATGACATACAGTACTGTCTTTATTTCATCTCATTGAGCTGGCCTGTAATCTGATCTGGTTTGCTTGGTAAACTGCAACTATCTGCATCAAATATACACAATTTTGAATCATTTACATTGACACATTTATTACTACAGTTGAATTCATCTGATTCTGAAAGTTTACTTGCCTGTGCTTTATACAACTATGTCAAGTTTCTTCATCTGGAAGTTTACTTGTCTGTCTTTTTTACAAATATGTGAAGTTTCTTAATATAGTATATACATTTATTACTAAAGTTGAAATGATCTAATTCTAGATCTTTACTTGTCTACCCTTTATATAAGTATAGCATGGGAGTTGAACCTGTGGCTTTAATGACAATAATATTTATGATGCACTCTTTTCTTGCATGGGATCTGAACTTTGGACTGTATAGTCAGTCACTTCTATAATGTAGCACTGACTTTAAATTTTATATTCTGTAACCTAGCAAAACATCATTTAATATCTGTGAATGCTTCTTTGTCTCTGTCTGTATCAAGATATTATTTATGCTTTCCAACACTTTTTTACCATAACAATGTCTACTAAACAAAACAATAACAAAAAAAAGTTTATTTGCCAAATTTGTAACTGTAAACCCTTTATTCTGTGAATTAACTTGACAGTCATTTCTGGTACACCCTACACAAACTGTTAACCTTTATTTCTCACTGACCACACCCAATATGTCTCTCTGAGCACTTCAGTTGTATCAGCCAAACTGCAGTTTCTTGTATCTTTAACCCATAAATCTGCATGTTCCTGTTGTAACCAATACTTAAAATTCTGTACATTTGCATAATTTACAGCATGCATCTGTAAGCACTACTGTACATTCTGTAGAATTTTTATTTTTCCATAAAATATTGCTACTTAAGTCTAAAGCAGCATATAATTCTGATGACATGTTGATACCTAGTACAGAGCTGTTACACTTCAAACAGTTAGCTGCTGCAATCTTTGACACTTCAAATCCTGACAAAACTGCATTTGTGTCCTATAGTATAGGTAAATTTGTAACTGAAATTAATTTGTCTGTATTAATCAGTGCATTATTCCATAATTTATTTTCTGTAAACAATGAAATATGGCATTTCTTTCAACTTTAAACAATGACAAATAAATAATTTGGTTTGGTGCTGGACTGCCACACCCTTTATAGATGAACTGAAAATCCTTTTTTATAGAACTAGCAACAACAGTGACATGAGCTATGGTATGTGTTTCTTCTTTACTTTGCTATGAAGTCTGTGTATCATTTATACTGGTGTTTACTTTATTAGGCTTATCAAAATATTTACTCTGATCCCTCTTATCCTCCCTCAATGCAATATTTGCACTGGTTTATGAAAACAATAAACTTGAATTTATGACATTTTGAACATCTGTATTCAAAATAAAGTGAACTTGAGACATTGCAAATGTTTGCATTATGTTTGTTTGGGAAATATGCATGGTACATACATTGACTGTGTTTATGTATGTATTTACAATACTGCTACTTAACTCTGTACTTTGAATTACATGTAATAGCACAAAACTGGAACCAGGGTGAAACAAGGGTAAAACAAGGAATCTGTTTAGTGTAGTAAAACTTTATTTTCCACTTTCGTCTAAAAGACTTCATCAGAATACAACACTTTAATAGCCTACCCTTTAAATACATGTCATTAACCAATTAAAACCCAACTTCAATTAAAAGAATTAACTAAATAAAAAATTGATATAAAAATTATGTAAAAAGTTGTTTTGTATGAGCTAAAGAAGTGAATACATGAGATATTCTTATGGTACTTAATAAATGCCTCATTTAAGTAAATGCACTCTACGATTTTTTAAAAGACATTTGGTGTTCACTACATCATTAAGTCCTGGTGTCTTATCAGAATCCAATCTTATTTGCTACAGAGTTTCTCTCTGCTCTAAATATGTCTTATAATCTCCACACTTTAAGTCAACAAGTCCTTGTTCAAGGACTGAAAACAATTTTTTTTTATAATTGTGACATGACTTGAGTATGCTTGTAAAGGGCATTTTTACTATCTTTCTTTTTAATACTGTACAAGTGCTCTCTAATTCTAACATATAATTCCAATATTGTCATCCCTATGTAAAAGCAGTACACCCACTACATACACCAATGTAAACTACTCCTTTGCTCTTACAATTAAAATATCCTGGGACTTTGGTGGCATAATATAAGTGACTCAAATTAACATGGGGACCTTCCAAGATGAACCTACAAATGTTACATGTTCCACATTTGTACATACTATAAGATTTGGTGGTAATACCAGTTACATTTTTAATTTTTGTATCATCCCTTTACAATAATGTTTTCAAGTTACACTGATTTTTATAAACAAAATATGGCTGAGAACCCACTGTTTTGTAAATGTCCTGATTCCCTTCTAATATTTTCCAATTATCTTGAATAATTCTTCTTGTATATCTACTATCAATAGTCATATCTATGTTACAATACATCTTGCTATCTTGTTTCTCTTGTTTTTTTGTGCTACAATATGGCTTTCATAATACGGGGGGAGGGTACTGGGTCTCCCTTTTAACAAGTACTGTTTTAGCAACTTCTCTCAAACATTTTTCATCATATCGTCTGTTTTTGAATAACATGATAAATTCAAATTCTTCAATTAGGTTACAGTCTTCACTAGTCATACAACTAGGTCTAATTAATTGACCTTATAGGTATATTATTTTTGATATACCAAGGGTGTTGACTACTGTTATATAATTAACTATTGGTGAAAGGATTTTTGCAATGTATTCTACTAACACAATTTTTGTTTAAATTTCCCACTCCAAACTTACATCTAAAAAATTAATTCTTGCTCCTACATCACCTAACACAAATTTTAGGAAACCAGATTCTTGGTTTAGGTGGTCCAAAAACTTAACTTTTGACTGATCACGGGTCATAATAAAAAATAAAGTCTACAAATCGTCTGTAATAAATAACCCAATATTGATCCATAAGTGGTTCTAATACAGCAAATTCCGACCATCTCATAATTGTGTTAGCAAAAGAAGTGGTGGCAGGAAACATCATAGCAAACCCCCCTTATTTGCTTGTAAAATTTTTGATTAAATATAAAGTAATTGTTCTCCAACAATACTTCTATCATCTCACAATAAAAATTACATTCAGTGTTAGGTAAACCAGAAAACTTCACTAAAAATTCTCTCAGTCTACTCCTATATCATATAGAATACAAGTAAACAAAGAAACATCAATGGTAAACATTATATGTTTATATGGTTTAAACTGAAACACATTCAAAAATTCTCTAAATTTGTTTAAAAAAATCCCATGAATCCCTCAAATAAAGGTTTGTTTTTTTAACCAAGGGATTTAAAACTGAGTCACCCACAGAGAAATTCCTTCAGTAACATAGTTTGGGGCAGAGACAATCGGTCTAAACGGAGGGTTAATTGCGCATTTGTGGACCTTAGGTATTCCAAATAAGGTCCCTATCCTTGGTTTATCTATGTTACAAAAGGAATAAATACCTTGGTCTAAATTACCATTCATTAAACTTTCAAACAAAAAGGAATACACAATTCTATAACATCTTAAAATCTTAGCAGCATTAACAAACTTATATTCATCAGCATTGCTTAACATTAACTCAATTTTTTCAACATAATCTTTCTGGTTCATCATAAGCAAGGTACCCCTCTTGTCACTTTTCATAATACGAATATCCTTGTTACCTATAAGTTCTTTTAAAGCCTTTATTTCATGTTTAGATAAGTTGTAATAATATTTCCTTCTTTTACTATTTTTATATAACAAACTTCGAATTTGATTCTCACAAGTAGATTCAAATATTTTGATAGCATGAACTAATGCAGGGTTATAACTTGATGGCTTAACACACTTTGATCTTGTTAACTGTACATCCTTTAAAACATAGTCCTTTAAAACATAGTTCAAATTTAACAATCTAATATATTTTTTAAATTCTAAAAGTGAGTAACATCAGCTTTCTTTGAAGGAACAAAATTCAAACCTAGTTTTAACACTCTTTTGTGTTCAGGTTTCAAGACAAAGCTAGATAAATTTATAACACTGTCATTTTCAGTTTAATACATTTATTAGTGTCAGTCGAAGAATTTGACTTCATTCCCTCCATCTTCCTCGTCATTTGCTTCTCTGGAGTTTGCCTTCTTTTTCAGCTACTAAAAAAATTTGGTCTGGCCCCCATTTCAATACAATTGATAATAATCCCAGTGTTCAACATTGCTGCAGGTGCATAAGATGTAGAAGCATTGGACGCACTAGCTTGCAAGAAGTCCCTGACTAAAGTTCCACTTGCCACATTCCCGTCTTCTACATTAATCGCATTTGGAATATTGATGGCTTCCACATGCTGTTTTTGCTCTGTCTGCTTAAAGTGAAATAAATTATTCCTCTTGTTTTGGTGTCTATTAGGCTTATCATCTTTCTCATTTTTCAGTGTTAAATATAAAATATGCTGTATCATTCTCATACGCCATAACATCTCTATTTAATTTGGTGATTTTAAACTTAATCACCAACTTTTCATGATATTCGACATCTTCCAGTATTTGATAGTATTCAGTACATTCTCCAAACTTACTATGATAATCCTTTTGTACGATCTGGTCTAATTCTATAATTTCTTCTTTCACTTTAGCCATAACTTTGAAGTTGTTCTCAATCAACAACTTCAAAAAATGAATGCCTGATGCATTAAAAAAAATCTTTCAAAGTGCCAAAAAAACGATCGGTAGTTTCCATGCCATTGGGGTTAATTGTTCTAATTGAAGTTGGATTTTAATTGGTTGATGATATGTATTCAAAGGGTTGTATTCTGATGAAGTCTTTTAGATGAAAGTGAAAAATAAAGTTTTACTACGCTAAACAGATTCCTTGATTTACCCTTGTTTCACCCTGGTTCCAGTTTTGTGTTATTACTTGTGGTTACTGGTTGGAAGCTGGCTCATCGACTCAGTACTTTGAATTACATGTAAACTAGAATTTATTAGATTCTGAATATTTGTATTTGAAATTGTACTACAATTTCACTTTGTATTTTGAATTACATGTGCTGTAGCATTTACACTAATGTCTAAAGACTGCAAACAATAATTATTGACAGAATCGCAAAAGACAGACACAGCAGATCAGCAAGAGATGTTTATTTTCACTCCACGAACAAACCGCACAGTACAAAAACAATAACGCTGCTACAGTTCTCAGCATGTTTTCATCAACATACACTTCATCAGAAAAGCTAAACAGTGCTCAGTGTGCTAAATTTATAAGTCAGATGTTATGTGAATCTACCAATGGTATCTCCTAACTAATTAAAATGTTAATACATTCAATTAACATCCTTTTTGTTGAAACTACAGATTTCTTATCAAAATCAAAGAATAGAAAAAGAAATTAATACTTGTTGAATGTTTTGTATAATAATTCAATAAATTTAAATACTTGCAAGAACATTAAAAACCAAAAAATAACACAATATATAAATATTTAAGTACATAGAGATATTCAACACAATTAATACCACAATATCACCATCTAGTGGTGAATCAAAAACTTTACAGACAAGAATACATAGTGAAAATGTATATAAATAAATATTGTGTTCTTTAAAAGCTGTTTTAATTAATACATAAAAAAGTAAATGTACCTGTTTACAAAATGTTAGAAAAACATATAAAAATATATATATGAAATATATATATATATATATATATATATATATATATATATATAAGTACAACAGATGTATGGGTGAGTGGTTATAACTTGGCTGATCTCAACTTTAATACAGGTTTTAGAGAGATCATTTCATTTAAACCTTGATGACTGCTAGCTTCAAGCATTAGTTGCCAAAATAACTCTCTGTATTCTAAACAGGCCTCCCAAGGACCACCCCTGGGATCGGGGGGTAATACCTCTATGACGAAGAATAGGAATTTTGCAGATTTACATGTTAAAGTATGTTTAAACAATGCGAAGTTAGTATTTTCCTTCCTTACATCATATAGGTGCTCGTACATCCTTTGTCTCAGCCTTCTCTCGGTTTTCTCAATATAAAATTAATCACATGCATCACAGGTCACCATGTATACCAAACCACAAGTATTGCAACTTGCAAATCCTTTAGTGGTGATAATTTTACATCTACTTTTCAAATAAATTTTCCTCACCTTCCTTAATGTTGACACAATAATGACAGCTTCCACATTTATGTGTACCCAACTTGTTTGAGAGATGTGTGACCTGTTTTACACCCTCAAGTATATTCTTAATGTTACATCCTTTTTTGAATACTTCTTTTAGGGGTTCTTCAAAGTTCAGATTCAAATCTAAAAAACTGGCAAACCTATTCCACTCATCATTAATAATATTTTTAACTATATTGGTTTCGCCATTGAAAGTAATAGTCAAAGCTGAATTGTAATGTTTTATATCTACTGGAGAATTTTTAGTGTTAGTGTTGCCAAGAATTTTTGTTGAATTCCCCAGGATAGGCAAAAACCTTGTGGTCCTTGCTGTTTTAACTTCTTGTATCAATCTTTTTAGCAAATCATCAGGGTAACCTCTTTCTCGAAACATATTTGCAATAAATTCACATTCTATCTGGAAATCTGTCTCATCTGAGGTCATCCTGCTAGCTCTTACTAGCTGACCCTTGACAATTGCCTTCTTTTGATAAGGGGGGTGAGAACTAGAAAAATGCAAGTAGGTATCAGAAAAGGTCTCCTTCCTGTAAAGTTTAGATTTCAACCCCTGATTTGTTCTCTGTATGCAAACATCTAAAAATCTAAGTTGGGAACTGACTATTTTATAAGTAAATTTTAGAAAATCCGTTGTATTTGAGACATATTCATAAAACTGAAGAAACTGGTCAGCAGTGCCATTCCAAAAAAGACAAATGTCGTCCAAAAAACGACCATAGTAATTCCAAAAAATTTTGAAATGGGAATTAAATACGAATTTGTTTTCCCAACTGAGTAATATAATGTTGGCATACATGGGGGCACAATGTGCACCCATGGCTACACCCTTTAATTGTCTGTAGTACTCACTCTGAAAGTATACAAAATTGTTTTTCAAAATTAAGTCCATAAGAATCAAACAGGTACGAAACTTGTTAAAGGAAATGGAAATTTGACTCTCCAAAAATTGCTCAAACCATAAAAGACCTGTTTCATGAGGAATACAGGTAAATAAGCCTACCACATCCAAAGAAATAAAAAATGGGGTATTTGTTTTTTTGTAGGGCATCAATATGTTTCAAAAAATCCCACAAATCTTTTAAAATGTTGGAATGTTCCAATATAAATGGCTTCTGAACTTTGAAGAATCCTTAAAAGTAGTATTCAAAAAAGGACGTAACATTAAGAATATACTTGAGGGTGGAAAACAGGTCACACATCTCTCAAACAAGTTGGGTACACATAAATGTGGAAACTGTCATTATTGTGTCAACATTAAGGAAGGTGAGAAAATATATTTGAAAAGTAGAGGTAAAATTATCACCACTAAAGGATTTGCAAATTGCAATACTTGTGGTTTGGTATACATGGTGACTTGTGAGCCATGTGATACCTTTTATATTGGGAAAACTGAGAGAAGGCTGAGACAAAGGATGTACGAGCACCTATATGATGTAAGGAAGGAAAATGTTAACAACGCATTGTTTAAACATACTTTAACATGTACATCTGCAAAATTCCTATTCTTCGTCATAGAGGTATTAGCCCTCGATCCCAGGGGTGGTCCATGGGAGGCCTGTTTAGAATACAGAGAGTAATTTTGGCAACTAATGCTTGAAGCTAGCAGTCACCCAGGTTTAAATGAAATGATCTCTCTAAAACCTATATTAAAGTTGAGATCAGCCAAGTTATAACCACTCACCCTTTTTTATACACATCTTAATACTTTTCATATATATTTTTTTATATGTTTTTCAAACATTTTGTAAACAGGTACATTTACTTTTTATGTATTAATTAAAACGGCTTTTAAAGCACACAATATTTATTTATATACATTTTCACTATGTATTCCCATCTGTAAAGTTTTTGATTCACCACTAGTTGGTGATATTGTGGTATTAATTTTGTTGAATATCTCTACGTATTTAAATATTTATATATATATATATATATATATATATATATATATATATATTGAGTGTTATTTTTTGTTTTTTAATGTTTTTTCAAGTATTTAAATTTATTGAATTATTGTACAAAACATTCAACAAGTATTAATTTATTTTTCTATTCTTTGATTTTGATAACAAATCTGTAATTTCAACAAAAAGGATGCTAATTGAATGTATTGACATTTTAATTAGTTAGGAGATACCATTGGTAGATTCAAATAACATCTGACATAAATTTAGCACACTGAGCACTGTTTAGCTTTTCTGATGAAGTGTATGTCGACAAAAACGCTGAGAACTGTAGCAGCATTATTGTTTTTGTACTGTGCGGTTTGTTCGTGGAGTGAAAATAAACATCTCTTGCTGATCTGCTGTGCCTGTCTTTTGCGATTACTAGTGTGAGTTTGGGCAAATTGACCACTTATTCTTAATTATTGACAGAAGTGGACTCATTTCATGAATCACGAGATAGTGCATTTGTTGCCGTGTGCTTCAGTGATGTAACCCTTTTGCATCTGGAAAGATGCAACATTTCTGAACAAACATTTAACATTCAGTTAACATTTCTGGAAGATAGTTTTTTAGACGGCTTTACCCAATTTTTAACTTTAAAACAAACATTTATTGGTGTCTTTACTGTATAAATATTTGCTGATATATTTATAAAATGTACCATAACTGATGTATTTAAACTTTTTTTGATAATTACTGTCTGACTTAGCTAAAAAGTACATACATCATTTTATGATTAATGTGTCCTGTCATCTGCAGCTTTTGTATTCAGTCTTGAGTGTCTATACTGCCAAGACCTTTTGCATATCAGTCCAAAAGCTAACCTAACTGAGTCATCTGACTGTGTCTGAAGTATTTCCCAATAATACCAAAACCTTGTAATATTTTACAAGCTTATTTAACCTTGGTTTTCTAGCCTTGTCTTGCATGTGCCTCACAGTCTATTCTTTATTTAGCTTTCCATTGCAAGTACACATATCTTTTCCTTGAGAAAGAAACATTATGTATCTTTCCCTGAGAACTGTTATTTCTGCATATTTCATGCTTAGCCAAGATTATCTTTTCCTTTCTACTGAACTGTTTTTCCCGAAACTGAATCCATACATGAAAACACAAGTCTGACTATATTTTCAGGCCTATGATTCTACCTTAAGTACTATAGTGAACTCACTAAGAAAGTGAAAACCCTCAGTCTAATACTGGGTATACCAGTAATTCAACATTACCAAAAAAAATAAATAAATAAAAACACCTAACAATGGCATACAAGTGATTACACAAGACTGTCAATACTAGTTTTTCACAAACAAGCCTATCTACCAGTTAAATGAGATAAAATGTGTGTCAAATGAACTGATAAAAATGTGAAATAATGTGATATGTTGCAGCAGTAACAAGAATGAAAAGCGAGCAAAATGGAGTCCAGGAAAACACTGTGCCATTCTAATAAAACAACAAGAAAAGAACAGAACACTCAAAGCAAACTGGGAACAGAAACAGTTTATAGTATAATATAGTGTAGTATAATTACAAATGAACTTAATAATACTAATAAGCTCTACAGAGAATGGTGTGAACTATTCAACTGTATGAGCTGTGATCTGATGTATTTGCTAATTAATGGCAACAGTCTTAAGATGAGTGAACTGTCTAATGAAATTATCTTACCGACTCAGAAACTCAAGCTGTCTTCATTTTTTAAGGTTTTTAGAAATGAGTATGATGCAGTGCTGACTTAACTAGATAGATATGTTAAAACTAAAATAGAGAGGAAGACTTAAAGTTTGACTTGTGATGTTGATTATGCAGGAGGTACAGCTTTCCCACTTAATTGTTGGAATCATCTCATATTCCTTCCAGTTCCATCACTGATCCTGAGATATTTAAAACAACATTAATAATGATTGTCACAACCTCCATTTGGCTGACAATATTTCAGACTTTTTTAGTAAATCCACCAGTAAGGAAATATGAGTGAATAAAACAACAACCAGCCAGTGAATCCACCAATAATTTATTTAAAAGCTGAAGAAACTCTTTGCTCTAACGTCTTGGCTCAACACAAAAGCCTTCAAGGAGTAAAAACATTCCAGAAAAACTTGCCTCGTATACTGTGTTCAATTAAACAATCAATCACTCAAATCAGATATTTCCAATTTAACTCTTCATTAAGTCCATATGGATGTAAAGTGTTAAATTTCAAATATAAAGAGATTTCTTTGTCAAAGGCCATTTTTTTAAAAGACATTCATCAAACAATGATACTTTAACTTTTTCTAATATAGTACCCTGTAATACTTCACTACTGCTGTTATGAAGAGATTTAAAATGAGTGGCTATAGAGCTTTCTTCTTTCTTATTATGGATATCTCTTATATGCTCAAGCATTCTAACCTTAAATGCCCTCTTGGTCTCTCCGATATAAAATAAGTCACAAGGGCATTTAAGTGCATATATAACTCCCTCTGTGTTACAAGTAAAACTGTAACATGTATCAAATGGAATATGATTAATGTTAACAAAATTATTTACTACATATTTACATGCTTTGCATTTATTACAACAAGATGTTCCTATCGAAAATATGTTTTGATTAATCCTGGAATCAGGGGTACAATACTTCCCCTTAACAATTAAGTTTTGTATGTTTCATTCCCTTCTATAGGAAATACCTAATCTAGCATTTAATCAGGAAGAAACATTTTTCAAGGAGCACAAATAATTCCAAAAATATTTAACTTCTTCAATGATTTCAGAGCTGAAACATCCAAATGTAGTAACAAAATAAACAAGCTCAGAAAATTATTTTCCATTAATTTTATATGGAACCACCATCTGAGAATTAGTATGTTGATGTTTATAGAAGAGCCAAAACATAATTTCTTCCAGCTTTTTTCCATCAAGCTTCTATTATAACCCCTTTTCTTAAACATACCCACAGTTATTTTTAATTCCTTGAATCCCAGATATTGTTACATAATCTGGATACCCTTAACATCTCACCATATGGAAGTGCTTCCAAAATATGAGTAGGATGGCAACTATCTCTGTGCACAAATTGTGTGCCTTGATCAAATTTTCTATGTACAGTACTATGAAAAACAATACCATTAATAATACTCAATTGTGCATCCAGAAATGGAATACATGTCCCTACTAACAAACCATCAAATTGTGAATCAAATGTATTATGATGTAGTGAGTGGATAAATTGTTCAACCATTTCTTGACCACCCTGGGTAATAAAACTTAAATTGTCAATATATCGAAAATACCTAATCACATATTGATGAAAAAATGCACTTCTGTAAATATATTCTGATTCAAAAAGACCCATACTAAGGTTAGCGTACATGGGGGCAAAGGCAGCCTCCATGGCCGTACCCTGTTTCTCTCTATAAAGAATGTTATTAAACTCAAAAAAGTTTTTTATAAGACAGAAATGTATTAATTCTATTACATATTCTGTAACTGGAGAAATTCCTAAGAAAAATCTAACTGCCTCTATGCCAAAGGCATGGCCAATATTGGTATATAAACTCTTTACATCTATTGTAAAAAAAATACATATCACTGTTCCATTGTATATCACTAATTTTATCCAAGAAATCAAATATATCTCTAATATAGGAAGGAAGTTTATATACTGCAGGACTTAAATAACGCATGTGTAAAATAGTCGCATCTACAACTATAGGCCTCCCTGGTGGTCTATTTAAATCTTTATGTACTTTCGGGAGGCAATAAAAGTGTGCCATTTTACTATTCTTTATGTCAAATTTATTCTTAATGTCTGTATCTGTGAAATATCCAAGTCTATTACCTTTAGATAATAGTTCATGATATTCCTTCATTGCCTCATTATATGCTGACATATTAACAATTTCATAAGTTTGATCATCTTTTAAATGCTCCATACACATCATTAAATACTGAGTGTGGTGCATAATAACCAATTTATTTCCTTTATCTGAGGGTTTAAAAATAACATTATCCATTTTACTCAATGTCCTGAGGGCTTTCCACTCCATAATAGATACATTATAATTAATACACCCTCTATTTCTATCAAACTCCATAAAGTCATTATTTAGTGCAAAATTCAACATATTTGAGAAATAAACCACTTCTTCATTAGAATACGGAGGTATAAACACACTTTTAGTATGTATATTGCTTATATCTAGTTTACAATAAGCATTAAAAGAGCTGATTCACAAGTAAAAAAACTATCATCAGAAAAATTCATATTGTCATTACTATCTATGAAATCACTTTCTACAGTTGTTTTTCTGAAAAAATATTTTAAATGCAGCTTCCTACTCCTAAATATGAGTGAATAGCCTATCAGAATTTGAGAAAGATGTAGGGTTGCTACCTTTTCAAATGGCCAAAGTGGGACATTTTTGGTACAAACATTAGATTTTACAGGCTGACACATACCCACGGTCAGTACAAAGGATAGAACTTAACTTTTTTGCGTAAATAAAAGCTTATTCTTGTAGCATTATAATTGCTTATTCTTTTTCTTATAACATTTAGGTATTTTAGATACAGAATAACTGTTTTATGCAACTATTACATAAAATATAGGAAATATTTTTGTCCTAAAATCTCAGGACATTTGCCATTTTTAAAGTTTTTTGTCAGGACACAACTGCCCAAAGAGGGACTGTCCCTCGCAAAGTGGGACAGGTGGTAACCCTAGACAGATGTCACAAGGTATAAGAAGCACTGGAGTTGGTCCAGTCAAGCAAATGGAAGAGACACATTAGTCAACCAACCCTTTAGGCAACAGAGGGACAACTCAAGGTAATCACAATGAGGCAGAGGGAGAAGACAGAGTAATTAACGTTAACCATTTACAGTTTGAGTAGTAAGACATTTTCATTTGATTATTTAGACATTCTTTTTAAAGGTTTGACTTTTTTGCCTTCAGAGTGCACTAATTTGATTAACACTTCAGTTGAACTGATACTTTGTATTCGTACATTGAATTTGTACTATGTTTCAGCAATTAACAGGCTGTTTACATGATAAGACATACAATTTATGTAGAAAAAGTTGCTTCAATCCAATAATGAACACCATCTTAAAAACTTTTTTGTCAACATGTAATCAAGATATGCGGGATATGTTAGGTAGGCCATCTGTTAATAGATTTTATAATGTTACCAAGGTGGGCCTTAAGGCTTTGAAAGAGCTACAAAATATGGTAAGAACTCATTTTATGAAAGCCGGTAAAGGCTTAATTATTATGGACAGCAACAAATATGCACATGATAGTTTGGGCACATTGACTGATTGTAAGTATTACAACAGGGCGGATGTAACAACTGTTTATGGAGCATGCAAAAAAGTTGTCGACTTATTGTTTGAACTGGTTGAGCAAGGTTTTATTAATTTTAACATGTACAAATTTCTTTTTCTTAATAATCCACATATGATCATAATTTGTGGTATTTCAAAGACCCATAAAGATGTGTTTAATCCACCTTTTAGGCTGATTATAGCCACTAAAAGTTCTAAGACCAAACCTCTTTCATTGCTACTGGATAAATATTTGACTCCAGTGGAGCAAAGCTTTCATATTGCATGTTACCCTTCATTTCTGAAAGTCACATTTTGCAAATGTTACATAGACAACTTGTTCTTTTTAATTTGGAAGACTGGGAGAAAGGAACTGGACATATTATTTAATATTTCTTAATTTAAGCACTGATTTTTTTTAAATTTCACATTAGGCAATTCAAGACTAGTTGTCAGCTTGTTTAGTCTTAAGCTCACATCAGCCTTTAATTATATCTACAATATATAGGAAACATACAGTCACTAACAATTATATTAATTTTAGTAGGCCTTACCCAACAAAGTGAAGAATAATGTAGCCAGAACACAATTTCTTAGTCTATCTAGGATTATTTCTGATGAAAAATTGTTTTGGAGTATTAATTTTTAAAACAATTATTAATTGAAGATTTCCAAGGATGATCTTACACAAATTTATCCAAAAAGTTAACAAGAAGAGACAACATATAGTCAACCCAGTTTTATTGGGGGGTTGATACGAATAAGAGTGAAAAAGATTGTACATGCTCCACGGCTATTAATATGTCAATTGAGAGTTTGACTATTAGAAAACATAATTTGAGAATTATCAAAGGTAATGGAGATATGAATGAAGTTTTAGGTAATGAGCCACAATTTATATAAAAAGGGTTTTAACTTAAAACAAATAATTTTATCTATTTGTTCTAACCCATAAGTAATAAAGCTAAAAACACATAGTGGCACATGTAAAGCTTGTAGATATATAGCCAATAGTCCTTTTTTAGTCCCAAACATATGAATAAATGGGAGCACGTTACATGTCAGTCAGTATGAGTTGTTTGTGTTGCATAATGTTTCACCTGTGGAAGTTTCTACATAGGTATGAAACAAGGAAATTAACCAAGAGAATTTATAAGCATAATAGATTTATTAAGGTTAAGGAAAAATGCATATTTAAATATGCACTGCATTGTACAGAGTTTTGGAAGTTCCTGTTTTGCATTCTGGAACAAGAAAAGTCAGATATTCTTCTTCTTCTTCTTCCACCTGCAGCATGTCTTTGGGATCAGAAGGCACCCCAGCCGAGGATCGAACCGGAGAACCTCTTGCAGATATTAATATTAGATAATAGAATGAAATGGCAGCTATATTTAAAAGATGACAGTCCATCAAGTTTGAATGAATGCATTAATATTAAATGTGAATTGTAAACTGGATCTTGAATACGTTAATCTTTATATTTAATTTTTTACTACATATTTTTAATTTTCATCTTGAGTGTACTATTTATATTGCTAATCTTATGAATTTTATTACATTTAAAATTGTAGCATGTGATGTTAATTAATCAGTTAGGGTCAGTGTTTACCCGATATCATCTCCATTTGTCTGTGTTCTGAAAAAAAGGTCAGTGTATGTCTTGAACAAAAGCATTAAACTCTATAAACTGTTTTCTTTGTAAAAAAAAATAAATAAAAGGAAAACTATAAACTGCTCCTCTCCCTGATTTGCTTTGTGAATGTTCTTTTTTGGTTGAAATTTTGAGTATTTTTGAACATTGGTGGTTCTGGAGATTTTTCATGCCATTTTAATGTATGTTGTACTTAGTAAGTGGACTGCAGGTATAAAAGAAATATATTTAATCACCTCTGCAAGAATTTATGCTTCAAAAGAATGTTATTAAAATGTGGGAAAAGAAACACAAGATTGTTCAAAAGAATGTTATTTAACAGAAATATGAAAAAGAGCTGTTTGTTGGTACTGTGAAAATAAAGACACCTGTTATAGTGAAGTCTGGAAAATATTAGGTATCTGGGCTGCTGAGATAGAAGTACATGTCAGGCTGCTGGAAAGAAATTTTGAGAATTAATGGATAGAATGTAGATGTTTAAGTGCAGACAGATGCATCGAGTTATATTTTGTCTCAATATATTTTGAAACATTTGGAGATCAAAGAGAACTATATGCACATTGTTAACACATTCTGGCAGTGAGTGACACCACCAGGTCAAATGTGACAATTAAAAAATAAAAATGCAAAGCTCTTTTTCCCCCAGCTCACAGCAGTTAAAGAAGTTAATGTTCCTAATATGTATGGGTAGTGTAGCTTGTGAGATGCTATGAATGGTGTAAAAAAAGTAATAATGTAAAAACCAAGACTACATGAATGTAGATACAGAATCCTCCCAGATAATCAGCATATCCATGGCAATAAAATATTTCATGACTACGCTGGTTGGGTTTAAAGATTCAGAAGTTTACTAGTAGAATATCAAACATAACTCAAACCTGATTTTATGTCAGTATCTCTGTTATTTATTAAGCCTCCTGACATGAGAGTACAATTCTTAGTAACTTTTACTAATGTCAATTAACAACAGCTGAATAACACTGCATCACAGTCGCCATCTTCACAAAAAGACATCCATTCAAACAGAACACTGCCTCTCCTTGAAAACCTTGTATTAGCATACAAATGCTCAGTCCCATTTCATCGAAAAACATGCTCTGAGGTCAGCACTTGAGTGAATGCTACATCTCATCTCACATCATTCTATTAGCATGCACGTTTCCAAATCTCCATCAGTGAAAACAGTTTTGGTGACCTTGTGTTCCTTTCAGTCACACTTATGCTAAGGCATAGCATCCTAATCTTGGCATGTCAGACCTCCCTCAAAGTGTATCTCTGAAGATTTCAGCACAATCACTTTTTTGCTAAATGGTCCTGCAGCTGTATGACTTGCATCATTTGCTTGAATCAAATGCCCCCTTATATACCCCTTATATATCTTATACTCACCTTCTTTATTAACTATTATAGCTGCTATTATATATACCCACCCCATTCATTAAATGCTGTACATGATATGAGAGTGACATGCTTCAGTTGTTAGATACTATATATTCTATTATATAAACCAACACTTGTCAATCACTATGTATGCATTCATCCACCTCATTCATTAATTACTACACAAACTATGACATTTACTCACCCCATTCATTAAGAGACAAATGTGCTATGACATGTGCCAGCCTCCTTCTGATTAATTACTATTTCTGCTATGACATGCACCCTCCACATTCATTAAGTAGCACAAGTGTTTTGACATACACCCACCTCATTCATTGATTATGAAATATGTAATGGTATATGCCCATACTATCAGAATACTAGAATGCAATAGATGACTGTTTTAAATTATTGCTGGGTGTACAGGCAGCAAGTTGTCAACAACAGTATTCCAAAAGCTAAACACATTCCGGATGGAAAAGAACTGCAGTAGTATGCAACAGTCAAAATTAAATAAAAGTACTTTTTTTTTCAGGGGCAAGCCCTTTTGTACCCTCCATGTGGAGGCTGTGCCCCATACCCAGAAACTCAAATTTTACTGATTCTTAGATTTTATAACCTTGGGGTTAAGGGACTACTTCCATATTACCCAGTGTTGATCATCTTCAAACTTAGTGTATTATTAGTCACAAAATAAAATCTGTGAGGTCAGAGTCATATTACAACTTTAACAGTGATGTGGTTGATGAACCATCAAGATCTGATGTTAGGTTACTTGTGACTTGACTATATCACATTTTTATTCCTTTTAGACACTTGTTTTGAGTCTGCTGTACTGCTTGACAATTGCACTCAATTCATTTATGTTTTGTCAAGCTTTCTTCTTTGGGCATCTGCTGAAAATTAATTATTAGGTGAAATTTCCTTGTCTGCATATATGAGTGTATATGTATGTGTGTCTATACTGAATAAGTCTTGTAAGTCTAACACTGAAATTCAATGTACTGGATACAAACACTGACTTTTAATATTATCTATGGTTTTCCTTTCCAGACTATTTGTTCATTGCCTGAATGTTTTGTATTTTTAAACATTATGTTTATTGTAGAATGTTATGCATATGTGAACCTTATACAAATGGGTTCCCTTAATAATTTCGAAATACTGAAATCCCAACTTTCAGTATTTCAAAATTATAATACCAAAGCCTTGAAATACCAAAACACCAGAAGCACGAAATTCAAAATACCGAAGTTCGGAGCTTCTGGTGTTGCGGTGTGTGAATGCAGAGGTGTAAGTGTAGGTAAGAACGTATGAGTGTGTTGGTAAGGGGCTTTTGTGTATGTTAATGTGTTTTGGCTGTGATGTGTGTGTGCAAGGGGTTGTGAAATGTGTGCATGTGTGAGTTACGTTTGTGTGTGTTATTGTGCGATCTCAGAGTTAGTATATATAAGTAGGAGGGGGGTGCAGGGGGGTTTGCCCCCTTCTTGTCTGTAGTTTAGGATTGTTTGATTGTGGAGGGAGATTTTGTGTATGTGTGTGGTGTATCTGCACTGTAGGTTCGCGATTTTAAATTTCGTGGTTATGGGGTTTCGGTATTTAAAGGTTTCGGCTATACAATTTCGAAATACTGAAATTCGGGATTTCAGTAT